>NC_138314.1:27767500-27780000 GCF_965601325.2 Salmo salar | reverse complement strand
TGCTGCTCGTCTCTCCTTCATAAAGCCATGTCGCCCTGAGGAGGGAGTCTCCTATAGGAAGAATCACACAGGATTTACTGGCTGTCATAAAGTCCTGGTCCTCAGTCAGTCAGTGAGAGTGAGAGTGAGTGAGAGTGAGTGAGAGTGAGTGAGAGTGAGAGTGAGTGAGAGTGAGAGAGAGAGAGAGAGAGAGAGAGAGAGAGAGAGAGAGAGAGAGAGAGAGAGAGAGAGAGAGAGAGAGAGAGAGAGAGAGAGAGAGAGAGAGAGAGAGAGAGAGAGAGAGAGAGAGAGAGAGAGAGAGAGAGAGAGAGAGAGACCTTGGCCTAAACATCAGCGCCACAGGTAACTTCCACAAAGCTGTGAACGATCTGAGATATGAGGCAAGAAGAGCATTCTATGCCATCAAAAGGAACATCAAATTCAACATACCAATTAGGATCTGGCTAGAAATACTTGAATCAGTTATAGAACTCATTTGCCTTTATGGTTGTGAGGTCTGGGGTCCGCTCACCAACCAAGAATTCACAAAATGGGACAAACACCAAATTGAGACTATGCATGCAGAATTCTCCAAAAATATCCTCAGTGTACAACGTAGAACACCAAATAATGCATGCAGAGCAGAATTAGGCCGATACCCGCTAATTAACAAAATCCAGAAAAGAGCCGCTAAATTCTACAACCACCTAAAAGGAAGCGATTCCCAAACCTTCCATAACAAAGCCATCACCAACAGAGAGATGAACCTGGAGAAGAGTCCCCTAAGCAAGCTGGTCCTGGGGCTCTGTTCACAAACACACCCCACAGAGCCCCACCACCACAACACAATTAGTCCCAACCAAATCATGAGAAAACAAAAAGATAATTACTTGACACATTGGAAAGAATTAACAAAAAAACTGAGCAAACTAGAATGCTATTTGACCCTAAACAGAGAGTACACAGTGGCAGAATACCTGACCACTGTGACTGACCCAAACTTAAGGAAAGCTTTGACTATGTACAAACTCAGTGAGCATAGCCTTGCTATTGAGAAAGGCCGCCGAAGGCAGACATGACTCTCAAGAGAAGACAGGCTATGTGCACACTGCCAACAAAATGAGGTGGAAACTGAGCTGCACTTCCTAACCTCCTGCCCAATGTATGACCATATTAGAGACACATATTTCCCTCAGATTACACAGATCCACAAAGAATTCGAAAACAAACCCGATTTTGATAAACTCCCATATCTACTGGGTGAAATACCACAGTGTGCCATCACCGCAGCAAGATTTGTGACCTGTTGCCACAAGAAAAGGTCAACCAGTGAAGAACAAACACCATTGTAAATACAACCCATATTTATGCTTATTTAGTTTCCCATTTGTACATTAAGCATTTGTACATCGTTACAACACTGTATATATACATAATATGACATTTGTAATGTCTTTATTCTTTTGAAACTTCTGTATGTGTAATGTTTACTGTTCATTTTTATTGTTTATTTCACTTTGTATATTTTGTACCTCACTTGCTTTGGCAATGTTAACATATGTTTCCCATGCCAATAAAGCCCCTTGAATTGAATTGAATTGAGAGAGAGAGAGAGAGAAAGAGAGAGAGAGAGATACTGTATATCTGTTCCTTTTTTTCTGTCTAGTCTGACTAATGTAGTGTACAAATATAATCAGTTGAATAGCTGATCAGTTAGTCACAACACCGGGACAGTGCAGGCTCACCAGACCTAGACGCCATAATCACTGGTGATCCTTTCTCAAACATTGCTATATGTTTGATCTTTGCAACAGGACATGAAATCAGAGGAAGTCTGCTCAAACCTACATCATGTCTGTATTGGTAGGGGGGCAATAAAATGACCAATGTAGAACCACAACTACACAGGTCTACATGGTGAATCACCATGTCTGGGTCTCAGGGATCTGGAAGCCACTACTACACCAGTAGAAGAAAGAAGGAGGGTACATACTCATATAGCACAGCAGAATCCAACTGCCAACTCCCTTCGTTAGAGCTGAGAGCAGAGTCAATCACAGCTCAGCATCACTAGACTACACATTCCCCTTAGTAGGCAGGCAGGCATGCAGGGTTGCACCAGGCTAGTATAGAATAGAGCGGGAACGGCAACTGGTGCCCGCGGCCCCCCTTTTGTAAGCCTGGGATCAATTTTATTTTTAGGATCTCAGTCGGGGTATCAACTTACTGTTGAGTGTTAGAATAGCAGAATACACAAGGTGCAATTTCAAAATGTGGTTGTGCATTCACAGTTTTTGTCTTGTTATGTCAAACACTGACAGTCGCTCAATTAACCCATGTCAGCTAAAATGTTTTAGATTGGTAAATTAGTCTAGCCAGCTATCTAAACTTGTAGTAACCATGGTCGAAGTACCGACAGGGGAGCCCCCATTGATTTTTGTTAGTCACTCTCACTCAGATATCATATTAAAAACTGCAAACATTTCTCTCCACCATATGGCAAAATGTGTAGAATTGCAGGAAATGAGCTGTAAAACTTCACATTTTCCTCTCCAAATCATGGCAAAGTTAGTAGAATTGCATGCAATGTGTTATAAAATTCCAAAATCTTTTCTCCGCCCCATGGCAAAATGTGTAGAATTTCAGTGAACTTGCTTTAAAACGGCAACATTTTCTCTATGCCAAAATGTAGAGAATTGCGTATGGATGTGGGTACACAGACCGGCGAGCCACTGCTGGCTTTCATGATGAGTTCAGATTTTTTTGTGGCCCCCACCCCCATCAAAGTTGCCATCCCTGGTATACAATATGTGCTTTAACAAACCATCACATGGAATGTTCTTTCACACTACACAGACAGCATTACTAGGACACTGTGTAGCATAAACTAAAGCCAGGGTAGTGGTTCTACTCTGTCCTTCTCTAGGACACTCTATAGACTAAACTAAAGCCAGGATAGTGGTTCTACTCTGTCCTTCTCTAGGACACTGTATAGACTAAACTAAAGCCAGGGTAGTGGTTCTACTCTGTCCTTCTCTAGGACACTCTATAGACTAAACTAAAGCCAGGATAGTGGTTCTACTCTGTCCTTCTCTAGGACACTCTATAGACTAAACTAAAGCCAGGATAGTGGTTCTACTCTGTCCTCTAGGACACTGTGTAGCCTAAACTAAAGCCAGGATAGTGGTTCTACTCTGCCTTCACTATAAAGTGAGCCAGGCCAGGGTCTGGGCTGCCCTAATAAATCCTGTCTCGTTTAGGACTGTCTTTGTGGGCCATTGTTCCCCATATGGGGCACGTTAAACACAGGGACTGCAGGTAAATCACAGAGCTGGGCTTACATGCAAGAAGAGCCCACACTAACCAGGAGCAGATTGGAGGAAACACTGCACGCTGGTCTATGGACATCAGCATAAAGGTAGAGAAACAGAGGGAAGGAGAGAGAGAGGGCAGAGGGGTGGGGGTTGAGGGAAAGAGGGAGAGGGAAATGGAAAGGGAGAAAGGGAGGGAAAAGAAGAAGAATGGGAAAGAGAACGGGGTATACTGAAAAGAAGGAAGGCAGGAAACAAAGAGGCATAATGGGGCACAAACCATCCAGTGAGAGGTGTGTGTGAGGGGGGAGCCAGGTCAGACAGAGCGAGTGAGAGGAGGGGTGGTTGGCAGTGTTGTTTGGTAGAGGAGGTGCAGGCAGGGTGATTGGGAGGGTAGGTGTCTGCTGTGCCAAACAGACTGTGGCGGCCGCCCCGCCAGGCTGCTCTCCAGAGGAGGGCCTGTAATCCCAGTAGTTCAATTGTGCTGGCCGGCAGGCACTTCCCCACTGCCACGGAGCAGCACAGTCAGCTGACTGGGACTGGCACTGTGGGAGTAGCAGAGACCAGGAGCAGCTACGCTTGCTGCACCTCCTGTTTACTCCACTCTAGCTTTTGCAGCGCCTCGATCACTTCGACAGCATCATTGCGTTTTGGTACACCAGAGGTACATTCAATTCCAATGGAACTCTGTGTTTGCCTTGCAGCATTGCGTTGCAGAGGCAGGTGGTTCTGTGAATCTGTGTGGTGCATATGTTGGATATATTTAATGTATGCTTCAAATTGTAAGCGTAGACTTGACAAAAATAGTAGCAGAAGGGGAATGTTGAACTGTTGTTGCACACATATCCAGTAAAAAGAATAACATAATAATAACATAATAATAACATAATAAAAGTTTGACTGCAGAATGTAATACGCAGCATTGAAGCAATGACACTGTCGGTCTAATCGAGGCGTAAGGCACACATTTCTGCACGCATTGATGATATTTTATACGTTCGTTTGCATCTGGGTAATGTACATAAAGTTGAATCCAAACGTAGCATTCGTCATATGTGTGTGTGCATGTTGAGTGTGAGTGTGTGTGAGTTTGAGCGTGTGTGTGCATGTTGTGTGTGTGTGTGTGTGTGTGTGTGTGTGGTGTGTGTGTGTGTGTGTGTGTGTGTGTGTGTGTGTGTGTGTGTGTGTGTGTGTGTGTGTGTGTGTGTGTGTGTGCATGTTGAATGTGTGTGTGTGTGTGCGTGTGCGTGCATGTGGGCGTGTGGGTGTGCGTGCATGTGCGTTTGCGTCTGCAAAAACAGAGTGAGAGAGTGAGTGAGTGCAAGAGCAGACAATGGTGCAGTCAGGCGTGTAATCACAAACCATTTGGGTTTCAGCAGCTAGTGTTCATCAAACATGGTGTACCGTGTCCTTTCTAACTCCCTGAGTCCCACAGATTACCACTTAGTCTCCAGCCGCTTGCCATTATTGCCAATGGAGAAGTAAACTAATCTAATCCCAACTGATTTCACTCAGCCACTGAGTGGTTAATGTCCTGAATGGAAGTGGGGGCAGAGGGGTACAGAGGGCTGAGGGCATTCTGCAGTCAGGGCTTCCCTAATCCCCACAGCTGCACCTAACAGGGGGACAGACATTTGGGAAAGGGGGTGTGAGAAGGGAGGAAGCCAAAAGCCAAAAACCCAAAGAATGATCAATTCTCCTGTTCATTTATTTTCTTCTTCTCACACCACCAGGCCATGGCTCAGTGATGTTCTGTGGTGAAGCAGCAACATTACTCCAACATTGATTCAACATCCCCATGACTATTACTATCACAAGCTCTACATACTGGTGAGTGAGGAATGAGCGTGAGGTTGAAGAGGGTCATTGGGTGTTCAGGTTATGGGGTAGGGGGTGCTGGGTCCCTGGAGATGTTTACCACAGTCAGCCAGTGAGTCTCTTTCTCAGGAGCCTCTGTAAACCTCCAGTAGCATAGCGGTGTGTTAGAGGTGCCGTCCTGTAGGCTGTGGGCTCTGCACCCCTGACGGAGCACATTCGTCCCCCTGCTCCGCTGCTCTGCCAGTTGGCAAGCCTAACCCAGGAAACTGTCAGTGTCGATTGAGCTGAGTGGAGGAGCTCCTGCTAAAGGAGTCTTGCTGATCCAGGGCCCACCTCTCTTTCCAAAGCATGGGAAAAAAGAGCTCCGGCATTCCACAGGTCTGAGCTGCCAGCTTCCCCCTGCTGCCCGGGGTTCACAGGGAGCCCTGAATGAGATTAACAAAAGCGTTCTGTTGGACCCCTCTTGGCTGCCTTCCACGTCAACAGCCTGCCAGGTCAAGGGTCACACTAACTACATTCATTCCCAGCAGACCCCTTGCTCCAAACACAGGCTGCCAGTCGCACAAACTCCCAGCTTTCCTCTAATCCCTTGAGATATGTCTGATCTCTCCACATGTTTCTGCTCAATTAAAGCAATATCACACCTTTCAAATGGAATGGAAGGAGAGGGAGAGGGGAGGAAAAGAGGAGAGAGTACAGGCTAAGAGTGAGAAGCGTGAAAAAGAATGAATTGAGGAACAGAGTGATTGAAATAGAAAGAGAATAAGAAGAATGAATATGTTTCTCTGTGAGGCAGTAGCATGGACTCAGTACCACATGAATCACTGCACCTGATGAAACTTCCATCACTCAGAGTCATTACTAATGCATAATCATTCACTGTACTGTACAAACACTATACACACACACCTGCTTAGCCATCTTATTCAATCTAGAGGTATTCTAGATAGAGCAATGGATTTCTGAATTACACCAAAGGTTTGAGTTCACCATTTCGTGAACATAATTAATGTAATTCAAGTAACATAAGACAGACGCTTGGATTTCTGCATACATGTTTTACTAGGAGGAACTAACCACATTAAAGTGAAAATACCATTAGACACAGTGACTGCCTTTCCTGGGTAGAGAAATATCTTCATATCTGGTGATGACTTATTGAATTTGCTTATTTATTATTTTTTGAAATGTATTTTATTAGGCAAGTCAGTTAAGAACAAATTCTTATTTTCAATGATGGCCTCAGAACAGTGGGTTAACTGCCTTGTTTAGGAGCAGAACGACAGATTTTTACCTTGTCAGTTTGGGGATTCGATCTTGCAACCTTTCGGTCCAAGTCCAATGCTTTAACCACTAGGCTACCTGCCGCCCCGTTAATGCCGGAAGGCTCTGTCTGCAATAAACATGCAGCCTACCCTCAACATGAAACAGTCACTTCTCATCTCTGTAGACAGAGCATCTGAAACTAGTTAAGACAAACAGTCGGCAACGAGAAGTAGAGGTGGACCAGCTGAGAGCGAGAGACGTAGGGAAGCAGAGAGGGAGAGGAGTGAAAAGAGAGAGAGAGAGAGAGAGAGAGGAGAGAGAGAGGAGAGAGAGAGGAGAGAGAGAGAGAGAGAGAGAGAGAGAGAGAGAGAGAGAGAGAGAGAGAGAGAGAGAGAGAGAGAGAGAGAGAGAGAGAGAGAGAGAGAGAGAGGAGAGAGGAGAGAGAGAGAGAGAGAGAGAGAGAGAGAGGAGAGATGAGGGGTTTGGAGGAGGAGGAGAAGGAGAGAGTGGAGTAAGGGGTGGGGGGGATTCACAGAAAGGATCATACATTTATTTTTTCCACCAGTATTTCTTGTCCTTGATCTGGCTGCTTTTCTTTAAGCTGGATCCAGAACCCCACCCCCCTGCAGAGTCTTACCCCAGAGGAGGGGAGAGCTGGGCGAGGGAAAGATGGCCAGCTGCAGGCTTGACTGGAGCCCTGCACACACACACAGATGGAGCAGAGAGAAGGAGGGGGGGCTAGAAGAGAGGAGAGAGAGAGGAGAGAGAGAGAGGAGAGAGAGCCACTCGATGACAGCGTGAGTGCAAGGGGATATACCACTCAAAGACACAACACGGCACCCTGAGAGATTGAGTTTCAAAGTGGCAGAGCAGGAGGGTTTCCAGGGCAATGGACTTCCGCCACTAAGGCCATGCAGCCATGGAACACAACACAGAGCTGACCCCAAACATATGACATAACACACCCGGCCAACAACAGACTGACGGCAGCATACTGTATGACAGCCCTGGTAGATCCCTGCATATGCAGTATGACAGTCCTACTATACCATACAAGGCCTTGTAATACCCAGCTTATGATGACTCATAAACACAGAGTCAATCCAGAACCCAGAATTTGACAGACCTTCCCTACCGCACACAGCTAACATGTTTATCAGACTGCAGACCACAGTCTTCTGTAGGATATGCGGTCCTTAGCCATGTAGATACTGTTGCAGTGCTTTGTCCGCCATAAATCAAATGGCTCTGTGAAACATCAAAGAAATATGTCTTACAGTATGTGATAGATTAGAGAAATCATGGTCCAACATGCTTTTAATACCACATAGACCAAACAGTATGTTATGGAGAGAGATGTACAACCAGGTAGCGCTCCTGAGTAATCATGGTATTCCTGTCTGATCAATAGAGGGCGCTAGCACTCAATATGTGAATTAATCTATTGTAAATCATAAAACATATTTCTGTCATCTTTTATTTGTAGGCTATTCTAAATAGTACATTCATTTGATAAGAATATACTTTGATTTTACTTATGAAGTATGGGACTAACAGACTTCAAAATAGATGTTTTCAGCAATAGCAGAGAAAACCTGCTATTAGTGTGATATTTGGGAGAAGGCATTTGAGTGTGCTCATGCAGAACAAACAGTTCTGTAGTGAGAGAGAACTCTCCTAAGCAAGCAATAAATGTATATACACCAATTCAGTGGATGCTGCTATATTGGGTGCATTCAGTGTGTGTTGTGCAGAGACATGAACACCAGCTCAGGTGCAGAGTCACATCATGTTTGTGAGCAGCAGAAACGGTGCACCATAAATGTACAGACACACACGCGAAAGCCATTGCTATAACTCCACTATAACTCCAACTCCTGACATAATGTAACCAAACAGTAAAAATCCCCAACTGACATTTCATGATCTGTTTGATTACTTGTGTGAAATAGTGCTCTCAGTTCCTTTATAAATCACAGGCAATCCCTAAGAGGTAGTGACAGCTGATTTAATGAAACATGGGAAGGTGCTGGTGAAGATGAAGTGTGGTGTGTTTTAAATCAAATCAAATCAAATTTTATTTGTCAAATGTGCCAAATACAACAGGTGTAGACCTTACAGTGAAATGCTTACTTACAAGCCCTTAACCAACAATGCAGTTTTAAAGTTATTAAAGTTATTAAACAGCAACAATAAAATAATAGTAGCGAGGCTATATACCAGGGGTACCGGTACAGAGTCAATGTGCGGGGGCACAGGTTATTTGAGGTAATTGAGATAATATGTACATGTAGGTAAAGTGACTATGCATAGATAATAAACAGAGAGTAGCAGCTGCGTAAAAATGGAAGTGAGGGTGGGGTCTATGCAAATAGTCTGCGTAGCCATTTGATTAGCTGTTCAGGGGTCGTATGGATTGGGGGTAGAAGCTGTTAAGAAGCCTTTTGGACCAAGATTTAGCGCTCCGTTAAAGCTTGCTGTGCGGTAGCAGAGAGAAAAGTTTATGACTAGGGCGGTTTCCTCTGACACCGCCTGGTATAGAGGTCCTGGATGGCAGGAACATTGGCCCAGTGATGTACTGGGCCATACGCACTACCCTGTGTAGTGCCTTGCGGTCGGAGAACGAACAGTTGCCATACCAGGCGGTGATGCAACCAGTCAGGATGCTCTCAATGGTGCAGCTGTATAACTTTTTGAGGATCTGAGGACCCATGCCAAATCTTTTCAGTCTCTTGAGGGGCAATAGGTGTTGTCATGTCCTCTTCACGACTGTCTTGGACACCAAGGAACTTGAAGCTCTCAACCTGTTCCACTACAGCCCCGTGGATGAGAATGGTGGCATGCTTGGCCCTCCTTTTTCTGTAGTCCACGATCATCTCCTTTGTCTTGATCACGTTGAGGGAGAGGTTGTTGTCCTGGCACCACACTGACAGGTCTCTGACCTCCCTATAGGGTTTCTCATCGCTGTTGGTGATCAGGCCTACCACTGTTGTGTCGGCGGCAAACTTAATGATGGTGTTGGAGTTGTGCTTGGCCACGCAGTCATGGGTAAACAGGGAGTACAGGAGGGGACTGAGCATGCACCCCTGAGGGGCCCCTGTGTTGAGGATCAGCGAGGCAGATGTGTTGTTACCTACCTTTACCACCTGGGGGTGGCCTGTCAGGAAGTCTAGGATCCAGTTGCAGAGGTAGGTGTTTAGTCCCAGGGTCCTTAGCTTAGTGAGGAGCTTTGAAGGGATTGGTCCAGAGTGGGGACAATATTCCCTAAAAACATGTAACTTCGATACAGCTATGACTGGAAGTTACTTTTGTGTGGCAGGTTAGGAGAACTTACGCAGCAGGTTAGGAGAATTAACTTAGCAGTTTAGGAGAATTAGGTTAAGGTTAGGAAAAGGGTTAGGGAAAATGCTCTCCTAACTTGTTAAGGAAAGTCACTTCCGGTCGTAGTTGTATTGAAGTGGCGTGTTTTTAGGGAGTCCCAGAGGGGACAGTAAAACATTAGCCCCAGCCTGGAGACCCTCATCAAGAGACAGGAGCCTCAATGACATTCTCTCTAACAGACTGACACATATAAACCAGACCTGATCACTCTACCTGTCTGCTGCTGACAGACGGACGGAGGGACAGATGGACAGAGGGGTAACAAACAGGGCTCCGAGTCTGAAGAGTTTCCTGTGGAACAGAAAAATGAGATAATTCATACATGTAATGGGACCCATTAATCCATGTATTAACTACCCCACACCATACAACAGGGCACAGCCTGGAGAAATAAGACACAGATGAGGGAAGGCAGGGAGACGCAGAAGAGACACATCAATTAAAGGCTGGTGAGGAGAAAGAGGTGGAAGGGAGGGGAGGAGGGAGGAGGGGAGGAGGGAGGCAACAGCATTCAGAGTAAGAACAGGAGGAGAGAATAGAGATAGATCTGGGTTTATCACTAGACATGATCTGGGGTGATCTTGAGAATCCAAAAAAGAGGAGAAACACAAAAGAGAAGGTTCTGGGGTGAGAGAGAGTGGGCCCCAGTACAGGGGTGAGAGGGGATGAGGGGTGGGGGATGGGGACAGAGCTGGGGCTGCGTGGTGCGGTGCTAACAGGCCCCTGGGGAGCCGGAAGGCGCTGTAGGACCATATGGGGAACAGTGAAAGAGAGGGAGTGGCGGGCAGGCGGAAGGGAGCCTCAGGGCCTGGGCTGACAGGACTGCACTGCCCCAACTAACCAAACCTCAGCTTCAGCTGTTCCCCTGGAGCCATGGGCCTGCCTGGGGACTAGACACACACACACATATACATAACAAAAACTACACACACACACACACACACACACACACACACACACACACACACACACACACACACACACACACACACACACACAACACACACACACACACACACACACACACACACACCACACACACACACACACACACACACACACACACACACACACACACACACACACACACACACACACACACACACACACACAGGACAATACACCACCAGCCTCTGTGCAACACAACACACCAGCCGCAGTGAGAATAAGCACTGCACCAGCCATGGAACCAGCAAACTCACAGCTCACCAGCTTGTGGCTGAAACAGGGGAGAGAAGAAGTGGGAGGGTATGGAAAGATACCTTGCACAGTCTCTCAACAATCTTACCTGGCACTTGCAAGCTACACTCTTAGAAAAAGGGTTCCAACAGGGTTCTTCTGCTGTCCCCATAGGAGAACCCTTTTGGGCTCCAGGTACATCCCTTTTCCGTTCCAGACAGAACCCTTTTGGGTTGGAAAGGGTTCTTACATGGACCCCAAAAGAGTTCTACCTGGAACAAAAAATGGTTATCCTATGGGGACAGCCGAATATCCATTTTAGTTTCTAGATAGCAACTTTTTTTCTAAGTGTATGGTGCTTATCCTTAGAGCACAATTTGCATTAGAATATGACTCAATGTCAGCTAACTATCTAACTGATCGGTCAGCATAATCCTACATGTTGAGAAACACTGGCCTGTGGTCTAACATCTACATACAGAGGGCACCTATTCTTAGACTCTTGCCTAGACTGATACTGAATGCTTTGAAGGAGCTTTCATAAGGGTTTGGTGGCACTCAATATTAAAGCTCTCAGATGAGCATAAGATTCCTGTCCTCAACCTCCTCAGCAGGTCGTGACAGACAGTGTTGTCCGTGACTGCAATATATTATTGACAGTGTCACTCAATATGTTATATAGAGACTGTGACACACGGTCACACACCCCTCTATCACTTGCTGGCAGCAACCGGTCTTCTCCTGCTCTATCCTCCCCTTAGGGAAGGAACCTGCCATGGCCACAGTGGATTGTCTTCCTGGAGCTCAATAGAACAGTAGCACCTGTCTGTCTCTGTCTCTCTGTAATAATTATTAATGTGTGTCCCTCCACTCCATCTTAAGAGCACAATGAGCTGCCTCTCCTCTCCTCTCCAGTCAGGAGCTGCAGCCAGGCAGTGTTCAGTTTTCCGGTTGGGCTGTTGTGCTGCAGGCAGGGGTGATAAGGGGAGGAGAGGGGAGGATGTCCCTTCCGCCCTGCCTATCTGTCTGTCAGCCACTCCCATTCATTGTGTAATCTGTCTGCTGTGTGTCTCTAGCCCCAATTCCCCCAGTACAGTTCTCTTTCTCCATCTCTCTCTCTCTCCATTGCCCCTAACCTATATCAAATCTTCTGTAGTCTGTCTCCCATCACTTTCTCTCCCTCTTCCTATAACACTCTCCCTCTCAACAGGCCTCATCTATCAATGTGAACAAAAGGAGAACATACTTTATGTTCATTCAGATTAATTGTATACAAAAATCACAGATTTTTTATATTTAATAGAAAGAACTGCAGACATAATAACGTTTGTAAAAACATTTATGAAAAATAAAACAGTAATATATATACAGTGGCTTGCGAAAGTATTCACACCATTGGCATTTTTACTATTTTGTTGCCTACAACCTGCAATGAAAATAGATTTTGGGGGGTTTGTATCAATTGATTTACACAACATGCCTACCACTTTGAAGATGCAATTTTCTTTTGTTTTGAAACAAACAAGAAATAAGACAAAAAAAACGGAATACTTGAGCGTGCATAAC
>NC_138314.1:27705000-27762500 GCF_965601325.2 Salmo salar | reverse complement strand
ACCACACTGCACCACCACCACTCCTCCCTGCCCCTCCTGCCCAAGCACACCCTCCACCCCCCACCATCCCTGCACCCACCGGCCCAGCTGACATTATACAGCTCACAGCGCCTGTCTATACGTGTCGGCTGATCAATAGGCCTGACTCGGAGCCTATCGACGCTGGCATCGGCCTCATTGATCACATCCATTCTCCATGGCTGGCTTTTCAAAGATAATTGGGCCCAGAAACCTGCCTTCTTATGAGTGACAGTTGGCTGAAATGATAATCAACTGGATCTGCTCCAAACACAACCCTAGCAGGAGTAGAAGGGCTGGGGGCAGAAGGGAAGGGATTCCCTGTTGAAAATCACTACCACTATTATTACCACTATCACTATCATCACCACCACTATTATTACCACTATCACTATCATCACCACCACTATCACTACCATTATTACTATCATCACCACCACTATCATCGCCAGCATTATTACTACCATCACCACCATCCCCACCGCTTTCATCAACACTATCACCCCTATCACTATCACTACCACAATCATCACCTACACTATCACTACCACAATCATCACTTCCACTATTACTAGCACAATCATCATAATCACCACTATCTTCACCACCACTACCACAATCATCCCCTCCACTATCACTACCACAATCATGCCCTCCACTATCACTACCACAATCATCCCCTCCACTATCACTACCACAATCATCCACAATCATCATAATCACCACTATCTTCACCACCACTACCACAATCATCCCCTCCACTATCACTACCACAATCATGCCCTCCACTATCACTACCACAATCATCCCCTCCACTATCACTACCACAATCATCCCCTCTACTATCACTACCACAATCATCGTCACCACCACCACCACTATCACTACCACAATCATCACTTCCACTATCACAGCACAATCATCATAATCACCACTATCTTCACTACCACAATCATCCCCTCCACTATCACTACCACTATCACTACCACAATCATCCCCTCCACTATCACTACCACAATCAGCCCCTCCACTATCACTACCACAATCATCCCCTCCACTATCACTACCACAATCATCGTCACCACCACTATCACCACCATCCCCTCCACTATCACTACCACAATCATCCCCTTCACTATCACCACTATCCGCTCCACTATCACTACAGCAATCATCATCACCACCATTATCACCACCTCCACTATCACTACCACAATCATCCCCTCCACTATCACTACCACAATCATCACCACCATTTTCACCACCACCTCCACTATCACTACCACAATCATCACCTCCACTATCACTACCACAATCATCATCACCACCACTATCAACACCATCACCTCAACTATCACTACCACAATCATCATCACCACCCCTATCACCACCATCACCTCCACTATCACTACCACAATCATCCTCTCCACTATCACTACCACAATCATCACCTCCACTATCACCACCATCACCTCCACTATCACTACCACAATCATCATCGCCACCACTATCACTACCACAATCATCATCACCAAGACTACAATTACTGCTATTGCAAATCGCACTATGGCTATTACTGCCACCACCACATCAACAATATATAATGCCACCACTACTGCTATTACTACTGCTATTACTACAACCTCCACCTGCTCAGTATTAGAATGAGTGTCTGTGAGAGGATGAAGCACTTTAATAAAGGAAAGGCTAATGGTATTAGTAATATTGATATTCATTATGATATGGCCTGGACTAACCCCATTATGTTCCCATTAGAGGTAATAACATATACTGCCACCTCATTTGTTTCACTGACCACTTGTGCATATGCAGAATTAAATGGGTTGCAGTAACGACAAAGAGACAGACAAATTCAATACATTGATGTTATATTAGAAAATGAAGAGCTGACTGTGGGTAAACAAACTAACAAACCAGACACTGAACCAGAAAGCAACATTCACATTCAAAAGAGGTAGAGCGTCCATGTAAAATATTGACTAGGAAATCAATACATGTATTCAAATATGTGCAAATACAGGTATGCTACATGGAAATCAATTGCATATAGCATATTAAGTGGCTTATCTCTATTGACGATCCAGTTAAAAGCTAGCCTTCACTGGCAGACAGACAGACAGACAGACAGACAGACAGACAGACAGACAGACAGACAGACAGACAGACAGACAGACAGACAGACAGACAGACAGACAGACAGACAGACAGACAGACAGACAGACAGACAGAGCTGCTATCCCATCAGCAGGCTGGTCTACACCACACTACAACATGCCCCTCTTTATTTCAGACCCAGTCTCCATCTCCAAGCCCCCTGCACCTCCTAGCCCCCCTCGCTCAGCCCAAACCCCCAGTGTGTTAGTGTGCCCCTGTGCTCAGTCTGTCAGTCCAGCCGCTCACCAGCTCACTACTGAGAGGCATTATGCTAATGTCTGGGCCTCTCTCTCTCCCTGGCCCTTCACTGCTCACTGGATGGTCTTGCCTTAGGGCCATGCTGCTTGTTTTGACAGAACATCCCCTGATAGTTGGGATTAGTCCAGCTTGTTTGGCTAAACTAGGAGGGGATCTTACGGTACTTTGAGTATTTGGAGGCTCCGCTGTAGCCAGATGCCTCCTGCTTTCATCCCCAGCAGGATAGACCCTGCTCTCTCCCCCAAGGGCTGCCCACAGACATGGGCACCAGCACCAGCAGCACCACAGTCAGTGGTGTCAGCGTGGAGACAGATACAGCACAGACAGACAGTTACGCACTATTTTGTACAACATCCAGAAACAGCACAGATACAAAACTCACACATAATCTCATACAGTACAATATCCATGAAAAAACACAGACGCAGCCATAACAGACACGCTATCCAAAGTATACGCACACGTGCACACGTGCACACGTGCACACACACACAAAAACACACAGACACACACACTTACATTACAACAACTCTGCTGTGATTTCTTCTTGCCAGTCACATTCTTCATAAGATGAGAGGAATGTATGTCAAACCATTCAAAATGAGGAGAGATGCAGGTACTTGTGTAATGATATAATGTTAACGCTCCTCAATGCTCTGAGGGACGCATTACATGAGGAAGTCCTTTTTTATGGCAACATTCCTGCTCTACATTAATGGAGGCGTTGGGCTGCAATCCCTTTGAGAAAGGCTTGACCTTCTCTATTAAAATGGCTGACCTGTGATCCTGGGTTCAAGCAGCCGGTATGCACATTAACGTCACGTTCCATGCTTTAACGCCTAAAGAGGGGAAAGAGAATAAATAAGGTGGGCAGAAGTAGTGATCTCCCTTTCAGCAGCCGTCCCTAGCAGGAGGCCGCACTATATTCTATTCAGTAATGTCAGGAGGGCTAAAGTAGTCAAGGAAGTCCTCCCATTGAACTGCTCTTCTGTTTCTAGGCAGAAACGAACTGGTTCTTCACTAGCTCATTGATCTATGTGCCAAAATAAGTATGTAAAACAGATTTGAATCTGAGCAGTCCTTTTCTTTTAGTGTGGTGTAACAGCATCCGACAGATGCAAGAGGATGAGGAAGAGGGGGCATACCTGGGATGCTCATCAGTGGCAGGGAAATGGGGATTAACCCTTCTACTGAAACATGGAGGAAGCAACAAATCAAATCAAATTAAATTGTATTTGTCACATGCGCCGAATACAACAGGTGTAGACCTTACCGTGAAATGTTACATACAAGCCCTTAAGCAACAACGCAGTTCAAGAAATAGAGTTAAGAAAATATTTACTAATTAAAAATATATACATTAAAAAGTAACACAATAAAATAATAATAACAAGGCTATATACAGGAGTCAATGTGTGGGGGTACAGGTTAGTCGAGGTAATTTGTACATGTAGGTAGGGGTAAAGTGACTATGCATAGATAATAAACAGCGAGTAGCAGCAGTGTAAAAACAGAGGGGGTCAATGTAAAAACACATCAAACTCCTATCCCTCAATGTCAAACCGACAGGAGGAGAGGAGAGAGAAGAGGAGAGGAGAGGAAGGCATCTCTCTAGAGGGGCAGGTCACTGAGGCGCAGGGGTGATGTCAGCCTATTAAACTGATTTCACAGGTTCCCTTAACGAAGCCTCTGGCATGTTAAAGGGCAGGAAGCATCCTATTTCACCCTTTTCTTCTCTTCCCCTTTAAGCTGAGACTTATCGACAGCTCCTCACAAACAGGCGTGAAGAAGGGCAGCTGCTGGTGTAGCCCTCTCAGGACCCCACGGCGGCCATGTCGAAAACACAGGTGGTATTCTACACCAGTCCTGAGCTCTTTAATACCCAGCAAACCTACATTTTCCTCCCATCTCATCTCTCCTTCTCTGCCCCATTTCCAGGAAGGGTCAAGGGAAACCTGATCCTAAATGTTGAGCATTGGAGCACTGGGGTCTCGAGTTCTCCCTCACACCTTGCATGAAACAGCTACAGCCAGATCCTCCTTCAATTTCAATTTAAGGGGCTTTATTGGCATGGGAAACATATTTTTACATTGCCAAAGCAAGTGAAATAGATCATAACAGAAGGGAAATTAACAGTAAAAATTGATCTGTAAACACTGCACTCAAAAAAGTTTTCAAATGTCATATTATGTCTATATTCAGTGTTGTAATGATGTGCAAATAGTTAATGTACAAAAGGGAAAATAAATACACATAAATATAGGTTGTATTTACAATGGTGTTTGTTCTTCACAGGTTGCCCTTTTCTTGTGGCAACAGGTCACACATCTTGCTGCTGTGATTGCACACTGTGGTATTTCACCCTGTAAATATGGGAGTATATCAAAATTGGATTGGTTTTCAAATTCTTTGTGGGTCTGTGTAATCAGAGGGAAATGTGTGTCTCTAATATGGTCATACATTGGGCAGGAGGTTAGGAAGTGCTGCTCAGTTTCCACCTCATTTTGTGGGCAGTGTGCACATAGCCTGTCTTCTCTTGAGATCCATGTCTGCCTTCGGCGGCCTTCCTCAACAGCAAGGCTATGCTTACTCAGTATGTACATAGTCAAAGATTTCCTTAATTTTGGGTCAGTCACAGTGGTCAGATATTCTGCCATTGTGTACTCTCTGTTAAGGGCCAAATAGCATTCTAGTTTGCTCTGTTTTTTTGTAAATTCTTTCCAATGCGTCAAGTAATTATCTTTTTGTTTTCTCATGATTTGGTTGGGTCTAATTGTGTTGTGGTGGGGCTCTGTGGGGTCTGTTTGTGTTTGTCTCTATCTATATGTTCTGTCTCCCCCTCATCTCTTCCCCCCTCCTCTCCGCTCTCTCTTTATCTGCTGGGTCTTCATCCCTCTCTATGTTCTCTGCTGTTGCCAGACTGTTCCTTCCTTCAGTAGTGGTCCCTGCAGCATACTGTTAACTTTACTGCAGACAAATTAATTGTGAAATATGAAACGAAATTGAGTCACCAGAGTCGTATCCACAAATTGTTATTTGTGTATCACACCAAAGACTAATCTAGTTCACTTACCTCTTGAGTGAACTGCCTTCCCTCCATCTTTACCTTGACAGAAGAGAAAGGCCTGTGATGGGACCTACTGTAGTATGATTTAGCAACAAGGCTCTCTGGGCTAATGGGAGTTCACCATCAACGCAACACAAATTACACTCAGAAAAACACTAGGCCTTTACCAAACTGTATGATGTGAGCATGATTATTCTAGCCTTACAAAGGCAGCGTCCAAAACTGCTTAAAAGCCCTGTTTATTCATAGCACAGTTTGCTCTGTCTGTCATTTAGAGGTCAGTCATTTGAATAGTCCCCAGTACACACCAGTGCTGTCCCTTTGCCTAAGAGTTAAAACAGCCCACAAAACACTAACTTCAAAAGAGCCCAGCATCAAATGATACATTTCAAATATGACAAAAGTACTTCATAGCAATAGGTCTGACAGAATATGCAGCCAGCTGTACAATGTACAGGATTAAAAGTATAAATCACACTGAGCTGTGTTTGTGTCACAGAGGAGAGAGGAGAGAGGGAGAGGGGGGAGAGAGGGAAAGGGGGAGAGGGGAAGAGGGAGAGGGGGAGAAAGGGAGAGGGGGGATAGAGAGAGAAAGAGAGAGTGATAGTGAGCTGAGAACAGAGCAAACAGGCTTTGTTTTAATTACGAGTGAGAAAAAGGCGGATATAAGCAGAGATTCAGCTCGTTAGACCATCACTTTGGATCAAACACCATATTTACATATCAGATTAAACCCCTCACACAATCGAACGAACGGTGAGATCTGAGCTGTAAAGGCAACACTAATGAGAGGGAACCGTCTTTCTGCTCACATTCAGTAAAGAGAGGAACACTGTGGCAAAAACAGCTTATCTTTAACTATTTGGGCACACAATGGCTGAAGACATAATGCGTACAGAATTTGAGTTAGAATAGCTAGTTATAGCTACATAAGAACTAACTCAAGAGAGCAAGAGCAAATATTACATTACACAACATATGGAAGGCAAACCCCTTGTGGATTTGGAATGTTAAAAGAGAGTTGAAGGATTAAAGCGTAGACATTTACAGACTGTTTAGCAAGCCAGCCAATTAGAGGGCCTGTCAGGTCAGAGTGCATTATGGGAGGTGGTAGGAGTTTAGTAGCAGCACAAATACACTGTCAGGACTGGCTCCCCTTTCATCCGCTGTCTTTCTTCTCTCCCCTTTATTCTCTCCATCTTTAGAGAGAGAAGTGGTAGCTTTGTGGCTCAAGGGATCCAAAAGGCCGGCCATCATTATTCTTTCCCAGATGCCAGTCTCAGTGCCCCGGCACCCCTTTCTCCTCCCTCCTCCCTCCTTCCTCCCCCTCTTCCCTCTCTCTCTCCCTCCGCTCAGAGAGCTACACAAACACACCAGTCGGAGGCAGACTCTTTACTGTATTGAACAAAGACTTCTGAGAATGAAAACTCCATTAACACAGACTGGGTCTTCTGTCTCAGCCGTCATATGAGTGTGAGAGTGGGAGACTAAAACATAGCCAGGCAGAAGGACAAACAGCCCTGGCTGATTACAGGAGCAGAGAGCAGCCAGCATGCCTGGGGGGTTAAAAGCACACCTCTGGCCTGGCCCATCACAGGCCTGTTTGAAGAAATAATAGAACATGTTACACATGTGTAATCACACACTACAACCAAAGGCACTCTGTGTCTATATTTGACAGATAAAATAATGCAGTATGAGAAAGGGAAAAAAATCTATGCTCATTGTAATAACAGCGGATGGTGATGGAGATAAGGCAAACCACTAGGAGCGGAGACTAAGAGGGTATTTCTTATTGCTGTGCATCAGTGATACCAACTGATAAGAATGTCCCTCTTCCCAAGAATTCCAAGGTAACATGCCTAAATGGCTATCGTCCCGTAGCACTCACATCTGTAATCATGAAGTGCTTTGAAAGTCTGGTCATGACACACATCAACATCATCATCCCCAACACCCTAGACCCACTCCAATTCGCATACCGCCCCAACAGATCCACAGATGACGCAATCTGTACTGCACTTTATACTGCCCTCTCCAACTTGGACAAAAGGGGAAACAACTATGTGAGAATGCTGTTCATACACTACAGCTCAGCATTCAACATAGTCCAATCTAAGCTCATCACCATGCTCGGGACCCCTGAACTAAACATCTCCCTCTGCAACTGGATCCTGGACTCCCTGACGGGCCGGCCCCAGGTGGTGAGGGTAGGCAACAGCGCCTCCGCCCTTCAACACGGGGCCCCTCAGTGCTTAGTCCCCTCCTGTACTCCCTGTTCAACCACGACTGCGTGGCCACACATGACTCCAACACCATCATCAGGTTTGCTGATGACACGACAGTAGTAGGCCTGATCACAGATGGCAATGAGACAGCCTACAGAAAGTTCAGAGACTTGGCAGTGTGGTGAAAGGAAAGCAACCTCTCCCTCAACATCAGTAAGAGTAAGGAGCTGATCGTGGACTACAGGAGAAAGAGGGGAGAGCATGCCCTCATCCACATCGACGGGGCTGCAGTGGAGCGGGTTGAAAGCTTCAAGTTCCTTGGCGTCCATGTCACTAAGGACTTAACATGGTCCACACCCACCCACACAGTCATGAAGAATACTCAACACAGGCTCTTCCCCTTCAGGGGGCTGAAAATATTTGTCATGGGCCCTCGGATCCTCAAAAAGTTCTACAGCTGCACCATCGAGAGCATCTTGACTGGCTGCATCACAGCTTGGTATGGCAAATGCAATGCCCTCGACCACAAAGCACTACAGAGGGTGGTGCAGTCAGCTCAGTACATCATTGGGGGTAAGCTCCCTGCCATCCAGGACCTCTATATCAGGCGGTGTCAGAGGAAGGCCCTAAAAATTGTCAAAGACTTCAGCCACCCAAGCCATAGACTGTTAGCTCTACTACCATCTGGCAAACGGTACTGGAGCATTGGCTCTGGATCAACAGGCCCGAGGCAGCTTCTGCCCCCAAGCCATAAGACTGCTAAATAATTTATTAAATGGTTACATGGACTATCTGCGTTGTCCCTATCTTACACTGTTTCTATACACATTCACAATACTATGTATACGCACTATATACACAGTCATAAACACTACACTGACACTCTCACAAAAAAGTCACACACATTCACATACACTACATACGCACACACACGCATACCGACAACACACACATATACACACACATACACAGTTTCACACTGATCACATACTGCTGCTCCTCTGTTTTTTATTCGTGTTCTTATTATTACCTATCCTGATGACCTATTCACTATATCCTGCCTTTATGTACATACCTACCTCAAATACCTTATTATTACCTATTCTGATGCCTAGTCACTATACCCTGCCTTTATGTACATACCTACCTCAAATACCTTATTATTACCTATTCTGATGCCTAGTCACTCTACCCTACCTTTATGTACATACCTACCTCAAATTCCTTATTATTATCTATTCTGATGCCTAGTCACTATACCCTGCCTTTATGTACGCTACCGTTCGAAAGTTTGGGGTCACTTAGAAATGTCCCTGTTTTTTAAAGAAAAGCAATTTTTTTGTCAGTTAAAATAACATCAAATTGATCAGAAATACTGTGTAGACATTGTTAATGTTGTAAATGACTATTGTAACTGGAAATGGCAGATTATTTATGGAAAATCTACATAGGCGTTCTTGAGGCTCATTATCAGCAACCATCACTCCTGTGTTCCAATGGCACGTTGTGTTAGCTAATCCAAGTTTATAGTTTTAAAAGGCTAATTGATCATTAGAAAATCCTTTTGCAATCGTGTTAGCACAGCTGAAAACTGTTGTGCTGATTTAAAGAAGCAATAAAACTGGCCTTCTTTAGACTAGTTGAGTATCTGGAGCATCAGCATTTCTGGGTTCAATTACAGGCTCAAAATGTCCAGAAACAAATAACTTCCTTCTGAAATTCGTCAGTCTATTCTTGTTCTGAGAAATGAAGGCTATTCCATGCGAGAAATTGCCAAGAAACGGAAAATCTCTTCCAGCGCTGTGTACTACTCCCGTCACAGAACAGGGCAAACTGGCTCTAACCAGAATAGAAAGAGGAGTGGGAGGCCCTGGTGCACAACTGAGCAAGAGGGCAAGTACATTAGAGTGTCTAGTTTGAGAAACAGACGCCTCACCAGTCCTCAACTGGCAAATTCATTAAATCGTACCCGCAAAACACCAGTCTCAACGTCAACAGTGAAGAGGCGACTCTGGGATGCTGGTCTTCTAGGTAGAGTTCCTCTGTCCAGTGTCTGTTATTTTGCCCATCTTAATCTTTTGTTTTTATTGTCCAGTCTGAGATATGGCTTTTCTTTGCAACTCTGCCTAAAAGGCCAGCATCCCAGAGTTGCCCCTTCACTGTTGACGTTGAGACTGGTGTTTTGCGGGTACTATTTAATGAAGCTGCCAGTTGAGGCGTCTGTTTGTGAGGCGTCTGTTTCTCAAAATAGACACTCTAATGTACTTGACCTCTTGCTCAGTTGTGCACCAGGGCCTTCCACTCCTCTTTCTAATCTGGTTAGAGTCAGTTTGCGCTGTTCTGTGAAGGGAGTAGTACACAGCGTTGTACAAGATCTTCAGTTTCTTGGCAATTTCTCGCATGGAATAGCCTTCATTTCTCAGAACAAGAATAGACTGGCGAGTTTCAGAAGAAAGTTATTTGTTTCTAGCCATTTTGAGCCTGTAATCGAACCCAGAAATGCTGATGCTCCAGATACTCAACTAGTCTAAAGAAGGCCAGTTTTATTGCTTCTTTAAATCAGGACAACAGTTTTCAGCTGTTCTAAGATAATTGCAAAAGGGTTTTCTAATGATCAATTAGCCTTTTAAAATGATAAACTTGGATTAGCTAACACAACGTGCCATTGGAACACAGGAGTGATGGTTGCTGATAATGACCCTCTGTAAGCCTATGTAGATATTCCATAAATAATCTGCCTTTTCCAGCTACAATAGTCATTTACAACATTAACAATATCTACACTGTATTTCTGATCAATTTGATGTTACTTTAATGGACAAAATTTTTTGCTTTTCTTTCAAAAACAAGGACATTTCTAAGTGACGCCAAACTTTTGAATGGTAGTGTACATAGCTACCTGAAATACCTTATTATTACCTATTCTGATGCCTAGTCACTATACCCTGCCTTTATGTACATACCTACCTCAAATACCTTATTATTACCTATTCTGATGCCTAGTCACTCTACCCTACCTTTATGTACATACCTACCTCAAATACCTTATTATTACCAATTCTGATGCCTAGTCACTCTACCCTGCCTTTATGTACTTATCTACCTCAAATATTCCTCGTGTTACAATTTTCTGTATTATTTTAAATATGCATCATTGGGACGGGCTCATAAGAAAGCATTTTAAAGTAAAATCCACACCATTTGTATTTGGCGCATTTAAATAGCTTTGTTTTTATTTTATCTTCCACTGTACTGAGTGGATGAGAGTCAAACACAAAGCCTTAGCGATGAGTGCTGTACCACTCATCTCAGTTACCTGCAATGTTAACGTCACGGCAACGCCTGCCTGAATGTCTTCAGACTGAAACACTACAAAGACAACCATTTAGACTTAAAACAGACACAAACAAAAAAGGAAGGAAGGCATAAAAAGGAAAAAAGGAAATGAAAGAGGGGAGAGGAAGAAAGAATAAAGGTTGGGGGGGTGAAAAAGGAAGTCAATTATGCATTCTGAACCTGGCCGATGTGGTCCTCAGGGAACTGCCTCCGCACCTCAGGGTCTGTAAATAATTGACAGATAATATTAATTGGCTTTGGTTTAGTGAGCAAGCTGAGTATCACACATTAATATTTGATCAGAAGATGATAGGGACCCTGGCAGGGGATCCGAAGGGGCAGCTGAGGCTGTTTTGTTGATTAGGCCAGAGAAGGGAAGAGATGGAAGCAGCTCCGTTTCCTCTCCTCTCCCCTGCTCCAGACATACACAGACTGAGACACAGAGCCATGGTTTGATGCTTCTGTTAGCTCCAGGCTGCTGTCCTGCCCAACCTCCTACCGGCAGCAAATTGCCTGCTAGTTGTTTCGCCAAACAGAGAAAAAAGGGGGAGGACTTTCAGAGTTCCTTTGATTGTTATTTTATTAGCATGCATGTTCAAGCTGCAGCCAGCAGACGATGATGTGATATCCAGAAATATTCTAGTGAGAAAGCCTCTGTTTTCACTTCTCTGATGTTCCAGAGGCATCTTCATAACACAGCCCCATCACCCCTGCTACTGGAGGGAGGTGGACACATCTAGACCAATAATAAGGAATGAACTAACACATCGCAGGGTCAAAACAACGCATGGAAAAACACAATAACCACAACAACACATTAAGATCCAATCAAATGTTATTGGTCGTGTAGACATATTTTGTCGATGTTATCGCAGGTGCAGCGAAATGCTTCTGTTTCTAGCTCCATTAGTGCAGTAAAACCTAACAATACAAAACAATACACACACATCCCCAATTTTTATTTGAAAGAAACTAAGAAATATCACAACAAGCAAAGTCCGAGTCCAGAATACAAATATACACTGAGTGTATAAAACATTGACATAGACTGACAAAACAATTAAATAGACTGACCAGGTGAATCCAGGTGAAGGCTACGATCCCTTATTGATGTCGCATGATAAATCCACTTTGGTTTGAGTGTGTCAAGAACTGCAGTGCTGCTGGATTTTTCACGCTCAACAGTTTCCTGTGTGTATTGAGAACGGTTCACCACCCAATGGACATCCAGCCAACTTGGCACAACTGTGGGAAGCATTGGAGACAACATGGGCCAGCATCCCATTCCCAACGCTTTCGCAGTGGTGTAAAGTACTTAAGTAAAACATACTTTAAAGTCAAATCAAAATCAAATCAAATTTTATTGGTCACATATACATGGTTACCAGATGCGAGTGTAGCGAAATGCTTGTGCTTCTAGTTCCGACCATGCAGTAATATCTAACAATTTCACAACTATCTTTTACACACAAGCGTTAAGGAATGAATAAGAATATGTACATATAAATATATGGATGAGCGATGGCTGAATGGCATAGGCAAGATGCAGTAGATGGTATAGAGTACAGTATATACATATGAGATGAGTAATGTAGGGTATGTAAACATTATATAAAGGGGCATTGTTTAAAGTGACTAGTGATACATTTATTACATCCAATTTTTAATTATTAAAGTGGCTAGAGATTTGAGTCAGTATGTTGGCAGCAGCCACTCAATGTTAGTGATGGCTGTTTAACAGTCTGATGGCCTTGAGATAGAAGCTGTTTTTTCAGTCTCTCGGTCCCGGCTTTGATGCACTTGTACTGACCTCGCCTTCTGGATGATAGCGGGGTGAACAGGCAGTGGCTCGGGTGGTTGTTGTCCTTGATGATCTTTTTGGCCTTCCTGTGACATCGGGTGGTGTAGGTGTCCTGGAGGGCAGGTAGTTTGCCCCCGGTGATGCGCTGTGCAGACCTCACTACCCTCTGGAGTGCCTTAAGGTTGTGGGCGGGGCAGTTGCAGTACCAGGCGGTGATACAGCCCGACAGGATGCTTTCGATTGTGCATCTTTAAAAGTTTTTTTTTTTGGTGACAAGACAAATTTCTTCAGCCTCCTGAGGTTGAAGAGGTGCTTTTGCCTGTCTCTCTGGAAGGCAACAAGTACTACATAAGTCGTTTTTTTGGGTATCTGTACTTTACTATTTATGTGTTTGGCAACTTTTACTTCACTACATTTCTAAAGAAAATTCCGTACTTTTTATTACTCTACATTTTCCCTGACAACTAAAAGTACTTGTTAGGGTGAAAGGGGGTGTTTGGTACACTCAGTACGTACTCTACAGTGTATATGGTGTGAATAGACAGTACAGACCGTCAATGAATATAAAAGGGTGCGTACATTAGTAGTTATACAGGATGGTAGCGAGGTGAACAGGCCATGGCTCCGGTGACTGAGGTCATTAACCTGTTGGGGCTAGGGGGCAGTATTTGCACGGCCGGATAAAAAATGTACCCGATTTAAACTGGTTACTACTCTTGCCCAGAAACGAGAATATGCATATAATTAGTAGATTTGGATAGACAACGCTCTAAAGTTTCAAAAACTGTTTGAATGGTGTCTGTGAGTATAACAGAACTCATATGGCAGGCCAAAACCTGAGAAGATTCCATACAGGAAGTGCCCTGTCTGACAATTTGTTTTCCTTCTGTGGCATCTCTATCAAAAATACAGCATCTCTGCTGTGACGTGACATTTTCTAAGGCTTCCATTGGCTCTCAGAAGGCACCAGAAAGTGGAATGACGTCTCTGCAGTCTCTGGGCGAAAAACAGCAGGAGTTTTTGTGAGTGGTCAGGCAGGGAACAATGACACTGGAGATGCGCGTCCACGAGATGACTCCATGTTTTTCTTTCAGTCTTTGAATGACTACAACGTCGCCCGGTTGGAATATTGTCGCTATTTTACGAGAAAAATTGCATAAAAATTGGATTTTAAACAGCGTTTGACATGCTTCGAAGTACGGTAATGGAATATTTTGACTTTTTTTTGTCACGAAATGCACTCGCGCGTCACCTTTTGGATACTGACCTGGACACACGAACAAAACGGAGCTATTTGAATATAACTATGGATTATTTGGAACCAAAACAACATTTGTTGTTGAAGTAGAAGTCCTGGGAGTGCATTCTCACAAAGAACAGCAAAGGTAATCCAATTTTTCTTATAGTAAATCTGAGTTTGGTGAGGGCCAAACTTGGTGGGTGTCAAATTAGCTAGCCGTGATGGCCGGGCTATCTACTCAGAATATTGCAAAATGTGCTTTCGCCGAAAAGCTATTTTAAAATCTGACACCGCGATTGCATAAAGGAGTTCTGTATTTATAATTCTTAAAATAATTGTTATGTATTTTGTCAACGTTAATCGTGAGTAATTTAGTAAAATCACCGGAAGTATGCTAGTTCTGAACATCACATGCTAATGTAAAAAGCTGGTTTTTGATATAAATATGAACTTGATTGAACAAAACATGCATGTATTGTATAACATAATGTCCTAGGAGTGTCATCTGATGAAGATCATCAAAGGTTAGTGCTGCATTTAGCTGTGGTTTTGGTTTTTGTGACATATATGCTTGCTTTGAAAATGGCTGTGTGATTATTTTTGGCAGGGTACTCTCCTGACATAATGTAATGTTTTGCTTTCGCTGTAAAGCCTTTTTGAAATCGGACAATGTGGTTAGATTAACGAGAGTCTTGTCTTTAAAATGGTGTAAAATAGTCATATGTTTGAGAAATTGAAGTTATAGCATTTATGAGGTATTTGTATTTCGCGCCACGCGATTCCACTGGCTGCTGACTAGCATCCCACATTGCCCAGGGAGGTTAATGATCTTCTTGGCCTTCCTGTGACACCGGGTACTGTAGATGTCCTGGGCAGACAGCGTGGCCCCGGTGATGTGTTGGGCTGACCGAACCACCCTCTGGAGTGCCTTGCAGTTGCGGACATTGCAATTGCCGTACCAGGTGGTGGTACAGACCGACAGGTTCTCTCAATGGTGCATCTGTTGAATTTGGTGAGGGTCTTAGGGGCCAAGCCAAATTTCTTCAGGCACTGTTGTACCTTCTTCAGAACACTGTCTGTGTGAATGGACCATTTCAGGTTGTCAGTGATGTGCATGCCGGAGAACTTTTAGGCTGTCTCGTCCTTGTTGGTAATCTGGCCTACCACTGTTGTGTCGTCAACAAAGTTGATGGTTGAGTTGGAGATGTGTGTGGCCACGCAGTCATGGGTGAACAGGGAGTACACGAGAGGGCTGAACACGCAGCACTGTGGGGCCCTCGTGTTGAGGATCAGCGTGGCGGAGGTGTTGTTACCTATCTTCACCACCTGGAGTCAGCCCGTCAGGAAGTTCAGGACCCAGTTGCACAGGGCAAGGTTCAGACCCAGGGCCTCAAGCTTAGTGATGAGCTTGGAGGACACTATGGCGTTAAAGGCTGAGCTGTAGTCGATGAACAGTATTCTTACATACAGTGGGGGAAAAAAGTATTTGATCCCCTGCTGATTTTGTACGTTTGCCCACTTCCAAAGAAAGGATCAGTCTATCATTTTAATGGTAGGTTTATTTGAACAGTGAGAGACAGAAAAACAACAAAAAAATCCAGAAAAACGCATGTCAAATATGTTATAAATTGATTTGCATTTTAATGAGGGAAATAAGTATTTGACTCCCTCTCAATCAGAAATATTTCTGGCTCCCAGGTGTCTTTCATACAGGTAACGAGCTGAGATTAGGAGCACACTCTTAAAGGGAGTGCTCCTAACCGCAGCTTGTTACCTTTAAAAAAGACACATGTCCACAGAAGCAATCAATCAATCAGATTCCAAACTCTCCACCATGGCCAAGACCAAAGAGCTCTCCAAGGATGTCAGGGACAAGATTGTAGACCTACACAAGGCTGGAATGGGCTACAAGACCATCGCCAAGCAGCTTGGTGAGAAGGTGACAACATTTGGTGCGATTATTCGCAAATGGAAGAAACACAAAAGAACTGTCAATATCCCTCAGCCTGGGGCTCCATGCAAGATCTCACCTCGTGGAGTTGCAATGATCATGAGAACGGTGAGGAATCAGCCCAGAACTACACGGGAGGATCTTGTCAGTGATCTCAAGGCAGCTGGGACCATAGTCACCAAGAAAACAATTGGTAACACACTACGCCGTGAAGGACTGAAACCTGCAGCGCCCGCAAGGTCCCCCTGCTAAAGAATACATATACAGGCCCGTCTGAAGTCTACTAATGAACATCTGAATGACTCAGAGGACAACTGGGTGAAAGTGTTGTGGTCAGATGAGACCAAAATGGAGCTCTTTGACATTAACTCAACTCGCCGTGTTTGGAGGAGGAGGAATGCTGCCTCTGACCCCAAGAACACCATCTCCACCGTCAAACATGGAGGTGGAAACATTATGCTTTGGGGGTGTTTTTCTGCTAAGGGGACAGGACAACTTCACTGCATCAAAGGGACGATGGACGGGCCATGTACCGTCAAATCTTGGGTGAGAACCTCCTTCCCTCAGCCGGGGCATTGAAAATGGGTCATGGATGGGTATTCCAGCATGACAATGACCCAAAACACACGGCCAAGGCAACAAAGGAGTGGCTCAAAGAAGAAGCACATTAAGGTCCTGGAGTGGCCTAGCCAGTCTCCAGACCTTAATCCCATAGAAAATCTGTGGAGGGAGCTGAAGGTTCGAGTTGCCAAATGTCAGCCTCGAAACCTTAATGACTTGGAGAAGATCTGCAAAGAGGAGTGGGACAAAATCCCTCCTGAGATGTGTGCAAACCTGGTGGCCAACTACAAGTAACGTCTGACCTCTGTGATTGCCAACAAGGGTTTTGCCACCAAGTACTAAGTCATGTTTTGCAGAGGGGTCAAGTACTTATTTCTCTCATTAAAATGCAAATCATTTTCTAACATTTTTGACATGCGTTTTTCTTGATTTTTTTGTTGTTATTCTGTCTCTCACTGTTCAAATAAACCTACTATTAAAATTATAGACTAATAATTTCTTTGTAAGTGGGAAAACGTACAAAATCAGCAGGGGATCAAATACCTTTTCCCCCCACTGTAGCTATTTTTCTTGTCTAGATGGGATAGAGCAGTGTGCAGTGCAATGGGGATTGAATCATCCATGGATCCATGGGGGTGGTATGCAAATTGTAGTTGGTCTAGGGTGTTGGGTAGAGTGGAGATGATCAATCAATCAATCAAATTTATTTATAAAGCCCTTCTTACATCAGCTGATGTCACAAATTGCTGTACAGTAACCCAGCCTAAAACCCCAAACAGCAAGCAATGCAGGTATAGAAGCATGGTGGCTAGGAAAAACTCCCTAGAAAGACCAGAACCTATGAAGAAACCTAGAGAGGAACCAGGCTATGAGGGGTGGCCAGTCGTCTTCTGGCTGTGCCGGGTGGAGATAACAGAACATGGCCAAGACGTTCAAATATTCATAGATGACTAGCAGGGTCAAATAATAATCAGTGGTTGTAGAGGGTGCAACAGGTCAGCACCTCAGGAGTAAATGTCAGTTGGCTTTTCATAGCCGATCATTCAGAGTTTCTCTACCGCTCCTGCTGTCTCTAGAGAGTTGAAAACAGCAGGTCTGGGACAGGTAGCACGTCCGGTGAACATGTCAGGGTTCCATAGCCGCAGGCAGAACAGTTGAAACTGGAGCAACAGCATGACCAGGTGGACCGGAGACAGCAAGGAGTCATCAGGGCGGGTAGTCCTGAGGCATGGTCCATTATATGATCCTTAACAGCCTCTCAAAGCACTTCATGATGACAGAAGTGAGTTCTACAGGGCGATAGTTATTTGTGCTTTCTTGGGTACTGGAACATTGGTGGACATCTTGAAAAAAGTGGGGAAAACAGACTGGGATAGGGGAAGTTGAATATGTCCATTAACACTCCAGCCAGCTGGTCTGCACATGCTCTGAGGATGCGGCTAGAGATGCCGTCTGGGCCAACAGCTCAGTCCTCGTGAGCGGCGGTGGCCTGCCTTACGGAGGGCATAGCTGGTCTGTTTATACATGTCCATGTTCCCAGTCACCTTGCCTCGGTTAAATGGGGTGGTTCACGAATGCTGCCATCTATCCACTGTTTTTGGTTTGGATAAGTTCTAATCATCACAGTGGGAACAACATCCTCTTTGCCCATCCTGATGAACTCAATCGGGAGGTAATGTGTCTCTCATTTGATGGTGAGGTATTCCATATTGGGAGAACAAAAGGACTCGCGTTTTTTAAACAAAGGATCCAATTCAAATATGCAATTGGAGGATAAACTGGTCCAAATAATGATGATCCACACTTCTGAAATATCTGAGCTCACAAGTAACAAACAATCCTATTATGGTAGGAGATTAAAACACAGCTTCACACAAACTATCACCCTCATCCACTTAAGGAGATCACGACTATCATGGACACAGAAGTAGTGGATATACGGAGGCTTAAATACCTTGACCTAATGAAAGAGGCTTAATCAATCTAGTTGTCTTAACTACTTTGTGTCCTTCTCGCTGGCACGAAAAATTTAAAAAGTGTTGACAGGAACAGAATGTGATCGGACCACCATCTAATTGGCATCCACATAACTTCTTCATTGGCGGGGATATTGGAAATGTAATCAAAGACTACTGGATGACAAGCTGTTCTTAAACAAGACAAAATAATGTATAACTTACTTTTTCCTGCATAACATCGGTACAGCAGATCCCCTTATTGTATGGGACACTTTCAAATGTGTCTTCAGAGGCCATGTGTTAGGCAAAGCGAAACAGGGAACCCAAGTGCAGACTCAGATGAGGAAACAGGGATGAATTAACCAAAACATTTATTGTTACACAGGGAGATATGGAGTGCAGATCCGGGGAAGCTTGGATGAGTTGCAGAAAAAACAGATGTGGAGACTGAGGTTGGAGTCAGTCGAACAGGGTAAACAGGTCCTGAGCGGAATCCAAGGTAGTGGTGGTGAGTAATCCAGAGCTAGGTAGTTGGGTGATGTGGAACGGGAGACAGGAGCCAGAGACAGAGAGGTAAACTGCAATGAGAGGATAAACGGTGTCAGGCAGGGAAACAGGCACAGCAGAGTAACAGGATCTTGAATATTCATAAATGGCTAGAATCATGAACTGACTGAGCAGAGATTATGATCTGGCAGAGTGGAAGTGGCAGGACCGAGTGTGTGTAGAGGTCTTGATTATGGGACGAGTTGCAGATGGTAGGGATCTGCTCTGACTCCAGCATATCTGTCTCCAACCACACAATCACACAGAGGGAGAGAGAGTGTACAGGGGGGAGTAACTTCAGGTCAAGAAGACACTGGCTGAACACCAGAGGGCATAGCAGGAGCAGATGTGACAGTACCTCCCCACCCCTCTACAGATGCCACCTGGCACACGACCCGGCTTGTCTGGGTGTGAGGAATGAAAATCCTGTAAGAGGGAGGGATCCAGAATGTGACGACGGGGCACCCAGCAGCGCTCCTCAGGCCCATATCCATCCCAGTCCACCAGATACTGCCAACCGTGACGACGCACATCCAAAAGCCACCGGACGGTATAGGCAGGATGGTCATCGATGAACAGCTGCAGGAGGGGACAGGGGACTGGAGCAGACTGGTTTAATTAAGGATACATGGAAGGTGGGGTGAATTTTGAGAGAGTCTGAGAGTTTAAGATGAACAGCAGAGGGGTTTATGACACAATCAATCGCAAAGGGGCCAAGGAATCGGGGGAGGTATTTTTTTGGAAACCACTTTCAGGGGCAAGTCCTTAGATGAAAGCCATACATTTTGGCCTAGAGTGTAGACTGGGGCTGATGCACGGCGACGGTTAACTTGGGCTTGGGTCCTGGCGGAGGTGCGAAGAGCAGCCTGGGCCCTCCTCCAGGTGCGACGACAACGGCGCATGTGGTCCTGGACTGAGGGCACTGCTACTTTGACCTCTTGGGCTGGGAACAAGGGAGGTTGGTAACCCAGAGCACACTCAAAGGGAGACATACCTGATGAGGCGTTGATGAGGGTGTTGTGGGCATATTCCACCCAGGGTAGCTGGGCACTCCAGGAGGAAGTGTTAGCCGAAGTCACACAGTGTATTGCAGTTGCCAACTCCTGGTTGGCCCGCTCGGTCTGGCCGTTGGTCTGGGGGTGATATCCAGATGAAAGGCTAACATTAATACCCAGAGCTGTGCAGAAGGCTCTCCGTACCTGGGATGTAAACTGGGGTACTCTGTCAGAAACAATGCCACTAGGGATGCCATGAAGCCGTAAAACATGGGATACCAGCAGGTCCACAGTTTCCTGGGAGGAAGGAAGCTTGGAGAGGGGAATGAAGTGAGCCGCTTTGGAAAATTGGTCAATAATGAGGATGACTGAGTTACCATTCGATGGGGGAAGGCCAGTGACGAAGTCCAAAGCTATGTGTGACCAGGGGCGACTGGGTATGGGAAGAGGACGAAGCAGACCAGATGTAGGTTTGGTCAAGGTTTTATTCTGAGCACAGATTGAGCAGGCTGAGATTAATTCCCGAGTGTCTTTCTCTATGTGACACCATGCAATTCAATACTCATCTTTAAAACAAAATCATTTACATAAAAAGAGATTAGACTAACAAAGGAAATAGAGGAACTAACAGCACAGATGGATGGCAATACAAATTGGACCATAGAGGCACAGAATAAGTTAGAGAAAATACGAAAAGAGCTGGAGGAACTTTTTCAAGAACGATCAAGTGTAATACTTTACAAAAATAAAGCAAATGGGTTGATTTGTTTTTATGCACCAAATTCTTTTTGAATCTTCAACATAAGAAATGCTACCAAAAATAATTTACAGAAAATCATTACAAATGACAGTCATCTATGATCCACCGACTGATATTTTCAAAGAGGAGGCAAAATATTTTAAGCAAATGTTCTCTTTTCAGTCTCCTACATCTCCACTGAATGATGTTAACTGTAATTACTTTTTTCCTAATAATAATGTAAAATTAACAACTGTACAGAAAAACTTGGGTGAAGGCCAAATTAAAGAGGAGGAACTTCTTCATGCAATTAATTCCTTTCAGTCCGACAATCTCCAGGGCTTCATGGCATACCCGTTGAGTTATATTAAACCCTTTTTCATGTACTCAAAGATCCACTATTAGCATGCTTTAACTACTCCTATAAAATGTGTAGACTATTACACGCACAGCAGGAAGGTCTGATTTTACTCTTACCAATACAGGACCCAAGTGGAAGTATATCCATTTAAAAAAATTACACTTCAATATTGTGATGCAAAAATCCTGGCAAAATGCATAGCGCATAGAATGAAAAAGGTTTTATCTGATAGTATTCATCCTGATCAGACAGGTTTTATTTATTTTGTATTATTATTATTATATTTTTTTGGGGGGGGGGGGTAGATCATATTGCAGATAGATTGCAACTACCATCAATGTAATAGTATGCATCATTTCCATCACCATTATATTTTTTGGTAAATATATACAGTATATTTGTATATTTCTTTACATTTATTTTCCTTTATTATTTTACGTTAACCCTACCACCAATCCTCTAATTGGAGTAAACTAATGGACAACAACACTTAGGCTTCTACTTCCAGCTTATACATACTGTATGCATTTTATGGACACAGGTTTTTGACATGGACGATACATTGGAGATAATATAAGACAATTACTTATAGAACACTAAGAAAAATAGACGAAACCAGGCTTGGTCTTCAAAGCAGATTTTGAAAAGGCCTTTGATAAAGTACGACTGGAATTTATACATAAATGCTTGGACTATTTTAATTTTGGAGAATCTATTTTATTTAACCTGTTGGGTCTAGGGGGCAGCATTTGCACGTCTGGATAAAAAAAATGTACCCGATTTAATCTGGTTACTAATCCTACCCAGTAACTAGAATATGCATATACTTATTATATATGGATAGAAAACACTCTAAAGTTTCCAAAACTGTTTGAATGGTGTCTGTGAGTATAACAGAACTCATTTGGCAGGCAAAACCCTGAGACATTTTCTGACAGGAAGTGGATACCTGATGTGTTGTATTGACTTTAAAGCTATCCCATTGAAAAACACAGGGGTTTAGGAATATTTTGGCACTTCCTATTGCTTCCACTAGATGTCACCAGCCTTTACAAAGTGTTTTGAGTCTTCTGGAGGGAGATCTGACCGAACAAGAGCCATGGAACGGTGATGTCCCATTAGACACCTGGCGCGCTACTTCATGTTGGGTACCCTCGTTCCAATACGTTATAAAAGGCTATGCATTCGTCCACCTTGAATATTATTCATGTTCTGGTTAAAAAAGGCCCTAATGATTTATGCTATACAACGTTTGACATGTTTGAACGAACGGAAATATATTTTTTCCCCTCGTTCATGACGAGAAGTCCGGCTGGCTTACATCATGTGCTAACGAGACGGAGATTTTTGGACATAAATGATGAGCTTTTTTGAACAAAACTACATTCGTTATGGACCTGTGATACCTGGAAGTGACATCTGATGAAGAGAATCAAAGGTAATGGATTATTTACATAGTATTTTCGATTTTAGATCTCCCCAACATGACGTCTAGTCTGTATCGCAACGCGTATTTTTCTGGGCACAGTGCTCAGATTATTGCAAAGTGTGATTTCCCAGTAAGGTTATTTTTAAATCTGGCAAGTTGATTGCGTTCAAAAGATGTAAATCTATAATTCTTTAAATGACAATATAATATTTTACCAATGTTTTCTAATTTTAATTATTTAATTTGTGACGCTGACTTGACTGCCGGTTATTGGAGGGAAACGATTTCCTCAACATCAATGCCATAGTAAAACGCTGTTTTTGTATATAAATATGAACTTGATAGAACTAAAAATGCATGCATTGTCTAACATAATGTCCTAGGAGTGTCATCTGATGGAGATTGTAAAAGGTTAGTGTATCATTTTAGCTGGTTTTATGGTTTTGGTGACCCTGTCTTTGACTTGACAAAACATTACACACAACTCTTGTAAATGTACTGTCCTAACATACTCTAAATTTATGCTTTCGCCGTAAAACCTTTTTGAAATCGTAAAACGTGGTTAGATTAAGGAGATGTTTATCTTTCAAATGGTGTAACATAGTTGTATTTTTGAAAAATTTGAATTTTGACATTTATTTGGATTCAAATTTGCCGCTCTTGAAATGCACCTGCTGTTGATGGAGTGCACCACAGGTGGCACGCTAGCGTCCCACCTAGCCCCAAGAGGTTAATGGGTAAAAGTTATGTATAGTAACCCCAAGTGAAAAATAATAATGGTTACTTTTCAGAAAGCATTGAACTGTCAAGAGGAGTTAAACAAGGTTGTCCATTGTCTCCATATATATTTGCTACAACCATCGAAATGTTAGCTTTTAAAATCAGATCCAACAATAATATCAAGGGATTAAAAATCCAGGGTTTAAAAACAAAAGTGTCAATGTATGTTGATGACTCAAGTTTTCTCTTAAGTCTGAAATCTGGAACACTGCATATTGAGGATCTGGATAATTTTTCTAGCCTCTCTGGGCTAAAACCTAATTATACTAAGTGTACCATATTATGTATTGGATAATTTAAAGACACAACTTTTGCATTACCTTGTAGTTTACCAATCAAATGGTCTGATGGTGACGTAGACATACACTACCGATCCAAAAGTTTTAGAACACCTACTCATTTAAGGGTTTTTCCTTATTTTTACTATTTTCTACATTGTATAATAATAGTGAAGACATCAAAACTATGAAATAACATATATAGAATCATGTAGTAACCAAAAAAGTGTTAAACATATCACAATATATTTTATATTTGAGATTTTGCAAACAGCCACCCTTTGCCTTGATGACAACTTTGCACACTCTATGAATTCTATCGAACAGCTTCATGAGGTAGTCACCTGGAATGCATTTCAATTAACAGGTGTGCCTTCTTAAAAGTTCATTTGTGGAATTTCTTTCCTTCTTAATGCATTTGAGCCAATCAGTTGTGTTGTGACAAGGTAGGGGGAGTATACAGAAGATAGCCCTATTTGGTAAAAGACCAAGTCCATATTATGGCAATAACAGTTCGAATAAACAAAGAGAAACGACAGTCCATTGTTACTTTAAGGCATGAAGGTCAGTCAATACGGAACATTTAAAGAAATTTGAAAGTTTCTTCAAGTTCAGTCGCAAAAACCATCAAGCGCTATGATGAAACTGTCTCTCATGAGGACCACCACAGGAATGGAAGACCCAGAGTTACCTCTGCTGTAGAGGATAAGTTCATTAGAGTTACTTAGCCTCAGAAATTGGGGCCCAAATAAATGCTTGACAGAGTTCAAGTAACAGACACAACTCAACATCAACTGTTCTGAGGAGATTTTGTGAATCAGGTCTTCATGGTCGAATTGCTGCAAAGAAACCACTACTAAAGGACACCAATAATAATAAGAGACTTGCTTGGGCCAAGAAACACAAGCAATTGACATTAGACTGATGGAAATGTGGCCTTTGGTCTGATGAGTCCAAATTGTACATTTTTGGTTACAACCGCCGTGTCAGAGTTATCCTTGATAGCAGGAAAGGGTAGAGTCAAGTGCAGGAGACTGAGGTCCGTTTGAACAGATGTTTTAATAATCACTGAATAATAAAGTCGCCACAAGGCAGGGTGCACAGAATATCCAACAGGAGGACAGCTCCAAAATACAAACACACGGGGCGCAGCCCGGCAACCCTAACGCCTAAATCCAAAAATACACGGCGTGGCTGAAGCAGCGTAAAATGCCAACTGTCACAAAGAACCTGACATGAAACAATCCCGCACGAATTCCCAAACAAAAAGGACAAACTAAATACCCCCACTAATGACTAACAAGGAACAGGTGCGGACCTAGACAGACAAAACCAAAAGACACAGAAACGTAGATCGGTGGCAGCTAGTAGGCCGGCGACGACGACCACCGAGCACCGCCCGACCGGGGAGGGGCGCCACCTTCTGTGGATGCTGTGACACGCCGTGACTTTGTGAGACGCGGTGTGAGTGAACAGATGATCTCCGCATGTGTATTTCCCACCGTGAAGCATGGAGGAGGAGGAGCTATGGTGTGGGGGTGCTTTGCTGTGACACTGTCAGGTGATTTATTTAGAAATCATGGCACACTTAACCGGCATGGCTACCACAGCATTCTGCAGCGATACGCCATCCCATCTGGTTTGAGCTTAGTGGGACTATTATTTGTTTTTCAACAGGACAATGACCCAACACACCTCCAGGCTGTGTAAGGGCTATTTTACCAAGAAGGAGAGTGATGGAATGCTGCATCAGATGACCTGGCCTCCACAATCCCCTGACCTCAACCAAATTCAAATGGTTTGGGATGAGTCAAAACGCAGCCAACAGGTGCTCAGCATATGTGGGAACTCATTCAAGACTACTGAAAAAGCATTCCAGGTGATGCTGGTTGAGCGAATACCAAGAGTGTGTAAGCTGTCGTCAAGGCAAATGGTGGCTATTTGAAGAATCTCAAATATAAAATATATTTTTAACTACATGATCCCATATGTGTTATTTCATATTTCTGATGTCTTCACTGTTATTTTGCAATGTAGAAAATAATAAAAATAAAGAAAAACCCTTGAATGAGTTGGTGTGCCCAAACTTTTGATTGGTAGTGTATGTGGTATTCATATACCTAAAAAAATGTATGAACTCACTACCACAAATAGACAAGATCTTGCAACCATGGAGTGGTGCAATCTGTCTATTTATGTAAATATCACACTGATTAACTCTTTAGTCATATCACAGTTTACTTACAGTGCCTTGCGAAAGTATTCGGCCCCCTTGAACTTTTCGACCTTTTGCCACATTTCAGGCTTCAAACATGAAGATATAAAACTGTAATTTTTTGTGACGAATCAACAACAAGTGGGACACAATTATGAAGTGGAACGAAATTTATTGGATATTTCAAACTTTTTTAACAAATAAAAAACGGAAAAATTGGGCGTGCAAAATTATTCAGCCCCCTTAAGTTAATACTTTGTAGCGCCACCTTTTGCTGCGATTACAGCTGTAGGTCGCTTGGGGTATGTCTCTATCAGTTTTGCACATCGAGAGACTGACATTTTTGCCCATTCCTCCTTGCAAAACAGCTCGAGCTCAGTGAGGTTGGATGGAGAGCGTTTGTGAACAGCAGTTTTCAGTTCTTTCCACAGATTCTCGATTGGATTCAGGTCTGGACTTTGACTTGGCCATTCTAACACCTGGATATGGTTATTTGTGAACCATTCCATTGTAGATTTTGCTTTATGTTTTGGATCATTGTCTTGTTGGAAGACAAATCTCCGTCCCAGTCTCAGGTCTTTTGCAGACTCCATCAGGTTTTCTTCCAGAATGGTCCTGTAATTTGGCTCCATCCATCTTCCCATCAATTTTAACCATCTTCCCTGCCCCTGCTGAAGAAAAGCAGGCCCAAACCATGATGCTGCCACCACCATGTTTGACAGTGGGGATGGTGTGTTCAGGGTGATGAGCTGTGTTGCTTTTACGCCAAACATAACGTTTTGCATTGTTGCCAAAAAGTTCGATTTTGGTTTCATCTGACCAGAGCACCTTCTTCCACATGTTTGGTGTGTCTCCCAGGTGGCTAGTGGCAAACTTTAAACAACACTTTTTATGGATATCTTTAAGAAATGGCTTTCTTCTTGCCACTCTTCCATAAAGGCCAGATTTGTGCAGTATACGACTGATTGTTGTCCTATGGACAGAGTCTCCCACCTCAGCTATAGATCTCTGCAGTTCATCCAGAGTGATCATGGGCCTCTTGGCTGCATCTCTGATCAGTCTTCTCCTTGTATGAGCTGAAAGTTTAGAGGGACGGCCGGGTCTTCGTAGATTTGCAGTGGTCTGATACTCCTTCCATTTCAATATTATCGCTTGCACAGTGCTCCTTGGGATGTTTAAAGCTTGGGAAATCTTTTTGTATCTAAATCCGGCTTTAAACTTCTCCACAACAGTATCTCGGACCTGCCTGGTGTGTTCCTTGTTCTTCATGATGCTCTCTGCGCTTTAAACGGACCTCTGAGACTATCACAGAGCAGGTGCATTTATACGGAGACTTGATTACACACAGGTGGATTCTATTTATCATCATTAGTCATTTAGGTCAACATTGGATCATTCAGAGATCCTCACTGAACTTCTGGAGAGAGTTTGCTGCACTGAAAGTAAAGGGGCTGAATAATTTTGCACGCCCAATTTTTCAGTTTTTTATTTGTTAAAAAAGTTTGAAATATCCAATAAATTTCGTTCCACTTCATAATTGTGTCCCACTTGTTGTTGATTCTTCACAAAAAATTACAGTTTTATATCTTCATGTTTGAAGCCTGAAATGTGGCAAAAGGTCGAAAAGTTCAAGGGGGCCGAATACTTTCGCAAGGCACTGTATTTACTTATTATGCTGCATACACTAGACAAATCGTTTTCTAATTATATGAGTAAAAACGATTTAATATTATTTGGAACGGTAAGCCAGACAAAATTAAATATACATATTTCTATAAAGAATACGAGTTTGGGGAGCTAAAATTATTACATATTAAAGCATCAAACCTCTTACTAAAAGCTTCAGTCATACAAAAGTTATACATAAACCTGAACTGGTTTTCCAGTAGATTAGTAAGAATGTCTCACTCCTGGTTCAACAATTGCCTTTTTGCCTTTATCCACATCACGATCGCTCACGTTAAGTTCATTGAAAATGAAACCTTGTTCAAACTATCACCTTTTCTAAAACGAGCATACAAAGCTGTTTGCAATTCCAGTTTCATCCCGCAGAAAAGACAGAACAAATATTACAACAAATATTATGGTTACAAACATCTCTATGGTGCTGAGCAGCCAGAGAAACATTCACAGATAACCTGGGAATCAGGTTGTATGTCAATGCTGAGAGCTGAAAAACATACATTTCTAGTTAGAAGAAACAAACGTATTTAACTCAGGAAAATCTATTTGCTATCTATGTTCATTGATTTTTTTTGGGGGGGGGGTATCTTTGTTAATGATATTATGAATAGGAATGGGGAAGTTATGTCACACGTGCAGTTAACAAAAATATCTGGAAATGTTTGCTCTATCCAAAATTACAACCAACTCATTGCAGAATTACCATACAAATAGAGGAGGCAAGTGGAAGGGGGGAGGTAGGGAACTTGTTTGTCTGCCCTTTATTAAAGACGAAAATGGCCATTTATTCCAGCGGCGCCATACAGGGTTCAAATAAGCTGGGAAGAGATTTTTAATGTTCCGATTCTATGGCACATAGTTTATGAACTGATACACATAACAATGCTTGACTCAAAACTGAACGTTTTTCTATTTCAATTATTATTTAAATTATTAGGATATACAACCATCTCAGCTCTGCAGATTTTGCTGCGAAGAGGCAGAATCTTTAGAACACTTATTCTAGCATTGCCCTCTGTAGCTTGTTTCTAGTCATAGGTTCAGGAGTGGCTGAAAAATCACAACATTTACCTGAAACTAACCCTACAAATAGAACTCTTGGGAGATTTGGAAAGCCAAAGTCAATCAATCTTCAATATAATAACACTCTTCGTAAAAATATTAGTCTTTAATTTACAATCTGTAGATACTATGCAATTAGAAAGGCTCAGAATTTATGTGAAACATCACAGCACAGATGAAAAATAAATGGCTCATGGATATCATAAGAGGGTGGTTTACGGAGATAAGAGGAGTGGGTTTAAAAGCCCATGATTTATAATAGTTATGACTGAAAATACTATATATAATGTATAACTGATGTGTTATGTAACTACTGTGCACAAAAAGTGCCATGTATGTAAATTGTGTGTAGAATGTACAATTTCTTTTATTGACCAAAAATACAAATATATTATTTTTTTGGGGGGGGGTCCAATTCAGCAAAATCAAATTTATTGTTAAAATGCTGGTGAAGGATCTCCAATCTAGTATCCAAAAGTTATTTTTGTTTGTACTGTAGGTAATAATGCAAGAACCGTTCTGAGCATGTAATGTTAGAAATAACACACAAAAACAATACTGCAAGGAGACTAGGAGCTGGAAACAGGGTGACCATGTCTGTCGGTGCCATCTACACCAGTGGAGGCTGGTGGGAGGAGCTATAGGAGGACAGGCTCATTGTAATGGCTGGAATGGAATAAATAAAACAGTATCAAACACATCAAACATATGAAAACCACATGTTTGACTCAATTCCATTCATTCCATTCCAGCCATTACACGGCGCTTGTCCTCCTATGGCTTCTCCCACCAGCCTCCACTGATCTACACACAGTAGTACATACAGGAACAGAAAAATAAACAGACAGATTTTTACACACAGAATCACTCTTGCAGACACACACGTGCAATTAAACTCAGGGAGGCTAATTAAAGTGTTGTGGGAAGCGTGCACCCGGAGTGTGACAACATAATGAAAGATTGAAGAGGGGAGGAGAGACATGGGACCCCCTCTGAAAACAATGCCCCTCTCCTTCGCTCCCCTCTCCTCTCTTCTGCTCTCGTCTCTCATCTACCATATGCTGCAATTTGTTTAGTCAAATCCCCTTTAAACACGGCAGATCTATGGCTCTGAGGCAGAGCTTTGCTGTAGCTCAGATCACTCTCCATAGACACATCTCCAGCAGCCATATTGCTCATGGCCTGTGTCACTGGGCCTGCTCTAATAGTCCCATGGGACCTCCTTTTTATTGCTTTTACACGTACTTTGTCTGGCGATTACAGCTGGCCTCACCCAACCTGGGGAATAATCACAATATTTCAATTTGAAGAGGGAGGGAGAGGGTTGGTTCTATGCCTGCTGTGAGGAGTGCTGTGAGGTTGGTTCTGTACCTGCTGTGAGGAGTGCTGTGAGGAGTGCTGTGAGGTTGGTTCTATACCTGCTGTGAGGAGTGCTCTGAGGAGTGCTGTGAGGTTGGTTCTACACCTGCTGTGAGGAGTGCTGTGAGGTTGGTTCTGTACCTGCTGTGAGGAGTGCTGTGAGGAGTGCTGTGAGGTTGGTTCTATACCTGCTGTGAGGAGTGCTCTGAGGAGTGCTGTGAGGTTGGTTCTATACCTGCTGTGAGGAGTGCTGTGAGGTTGGTTCTATACCTGCTGTGAGGAGTGCCGGAAGCAGGAGCAAGATATTATGTGTGTCATCTAATGGCACATATCATTCACACACCATGAAACAGTGAGTACAGAAACAATGTTGGACATGGTATGGTGTTCCCCTGCAGGGACTATATGAGTCTTACTATTTTTTGATGAAGAGTCCTTTTGATGAAGAGTCCTAGTAGGCCATCATTGTAAATAAGAATTTGTTCTTAACTGACTTGCCTAGTTAAATGAAGGTTCAATCAAAAAATAAATAAATAAATAACACCTCAGATACTTTATAGAGAATGCTGTCAACAGCTCTGATTTATAGTAAACCCCTTCTAGAAACTAGCTGGCCTAGCCCATTCATAAATCTAAGTCTATTCAGTTCACAGCTGCAGGTTACCGGCTATTCCATTCTTCACCACTCTGGCCCTGCTCTGCCTCTGTCCATTACACAGCACCTACACCCAAGCCAAACACAACACAGTCCTGTGTCAGTGTGAGCCACTGGGTTCCAACATGTGTCTCCTGTGTTAGCCTGCTGAGCTAAAACCTAGGCAATAACTCAGGGAATCAGGAACATTTTAATCTGTGATAATAAATAGGTGGAGAGAGGTTGCATAAAAAGCTTTTTCTGTAGGGTCTAAAGCTGTCTATTGCTAACAAAGGGACAAGTAGGGAATACAACCAAACCAAGCACAATAAAATCCAGTGAGGAGCACTTTGGATTTGGCCATGGACTGCATAATCGCATTGCTCCATTTCATGGAGTTTAAACCAAGCTCACCAATAAAGCCAGTTTTACAACTTAATCCCAGCATCCGTCCCGCTCCATCTTCCAGTTGACAGGATGGGAACCAGTCTGGAGATTAGCTGCATGGGGGCAGACAGATAGAGGCCCTCATCGCAGACTAGTAACCATACTAGGTGGAGGTGCTCTGAGTACAGTAAGTCCGGTCCTGGAGTGTCTTAACAAAATGCAACCAAATATTTACACTTGCTTAATCCAGTGTCCCGAAAAATATGTTTGCAGGATATGCAAATATGTACATGTTTAAAGTATATAGCCACATTTGCATATTTTAATACAATATTTCATAAAACCGGTAATACTAAAACGTTTTATATATGTAACTACATTCAACTGGTAAAAGTTGATTGTGATATGATCCTTTTATCTAATCACAACTCAGTAATTGACCCTGTAGAAAATAGTTATGATACGGGGGTTAGTGTTAGACAAACATTCATTCCCTGGTCGCACACGCTTACTTCTCACATATATGCACACATAAAATCAGGTTACTGACCATGTAGCTAGGATCAGGTTACTGACCATGTAGCTAGGATCAGGTTACTGACCATGTAGCTAGGATCAGGTTACTGACCATGTAGCTAGTTACTGACCATGTAGCTAGGATCAGGTTACTGACCATGTAGCTAGGATCAGGTTACTGACCATGTAGCTAGGATCAGGTTACTGACCATGTAGCTAGGATCAGGTTACTGACCATGTAGCTAGGATCAGGTTACTGACCATGTAGCTAGTTACTGACCGTGTAGCTAGGATCAGGTTACTGACCATGTAGCTAGTTACTGACCATGTAGCTAGGATCAGGTTACTGACCATGTAGCTAGGATCAGGTTACTGACCATGTAGCTAGGATCAGGTTACTGACCTGCAGAGCAGAAGTCGGTGAATTAGTGTGTCTTCAGTGAGCCGCGGGCCGCATGTAGGGATAAAGGGATCTGCCAGTGAGACACTGCTATCCTTTGAGCCCCTGGATGACCTGGGACACAGTGTGGACTCCACAACAGAGGCCTGCTGACACTGACAATCCATCAGTGTCTGTACACCCACGGTCTACACATGGTTCAAATACACAGCTCGGATGTTTGTACACATGCTCGCTAACACACACACGCACACACACAGATAAAGCACATTCATACCCATCATGAAAGAAATGAACCCTCTGATTTAGCAATAGATAAATCCATGCTGCAACAAATAAACACAAGTAATATCTGAATTCACTACACAAGTATAAATGATATCTGTGGTTCTAAAGGATGAGTTAAGCAGTACAGTTGGGAGCCCATGTTAAATCTCATTAGACAGAGCAATACCCAGAGCAAATTAAAGCATTAGCCTCTGACATGTTTAAAGGAACACTTTAAGATCACTTCCTATTAAGGCTTGCCAGTAAACAGGCCTTTGAAATGGAGCCCTCAACTCCTAGCTGAGCAGTGTTGGAGACATCTGCCATACCCAAGCCCCCCCCCCCCCCCCCCCCCCCCCCCCCACACACACATAACTGTAAGAGATTGTTGGTCTTCTCCTGGAACACGGTTTACTACAAAACATCTCTATGGCGCTGAGCAGGCAGAGAAACATTCACAGATAACCTGGGAATCAGGTTGTATGTCAATGCTGAGAGCTGAAAAATATACATTTCTAGTTAGAACAAACTAGTTAACTCAAATGTCTTTGCTATCTTTGTTCCCTGACTCTTGCTATAACAGTCAAAGTGGTAAGAGTAGTACAACCAGACCAATGTTATTCCTAAAGGATAACTCTCTGTGTACTAGTCCACTAGAACTGCTGTTCTCCATGCTGACATGACTTGCTCCAACAGTTCATATGATAAAGAGCAAAATATGAGATTGTAGATTTTCAAATGGAATTGTCACTTTAGATTACAGATTCAGTGGAAAGACTTGACTATCGTCTGCCACTGTCTGCTGGGGTAATGTGTTGAAAGTGATTTAAAACAGTAATCAGTGGCAGGAATAGATTAGATACATTCAGAAGGCTGAGCGACCAAGGCAGGCTTACTGACTGTGTTATGTGAGAGAGCAAGTTGGGCCAGTCCATGGTCAGATTCAGAATCACACAAATTTGTATTCCACATCATCCCAAGTACTGCTACTTAATGTTCGCTCGGTCAGTTCACACTTCCTCTCCTCTCCTCTCCTCTCCTCTCCTCTCCTCCCTCTCCTCTCCTCTCCTCTCCTCTCCTCTCCTCTCCTCTCCTCTCCTCTCCTCTCCTCTCCTCTCCTCTCCTCTCTTCTATTCCACCCTTTATCTCACTCTCTTCCCACCTCACCCAGGGCCCTGTCCTCACTCTCCTCATTTTCTGTCCTGAAATTGTAATCTATCACTCCCCTCCACTCCACCATAACGCTGCTCTCTCTGGTCTCAACCTCCTATGGTCACACTGCTCTCTCTGGTCTCAACCTCCTATGTTCACACTGCTCTCTCTGGTCTCAACCTCCTATGTTCACACTGCTCTCTCTGGTCTCAACCCCACATGTTCACACTGCTCTCTCTGGTCTCAACCCCACATGTTCACACTGCTCTCTCTGGTCTCAACCCCCACATGTTCACACCTGCTCTCTCTGGTCTCAACCTCCTATGTTCACACTGCTCTCTCCGGTCTCAACCTCCTATGTTCACACTGCTCTCTCTGGTCTCAACCTCCTATGTTCACACTGCTCTCTCTGGTCTCAACCTCCTATGTTCACACTGCACTCTCGATCCCTTCTCCCTTATTCACACTGCTATTCCCTTTGCTGCTACTCTGTAGTGTAGATAGACGATGATAAACGCCATGTCTATCATTCTGCTGTGTGCCCCACCCGTCTCAGACCTCGCCCTGTCTCACTACTCCCCCTCACTGGTTCTCTCCTCTTTCCATGTTGCAGTCCAAGAATTAACCACTTCCTCTGTGGTGGCAGTAAAACACAACCAGAGTATGGCTGGCAAGCCGAGCAGCAGCCCTTCACTTAACTCACACAGTGTTGCAGTACTACAACACTACCACACTGTTCCAAACCAGCCAGGGAAAGTTGTGCTGCGTCCTTGAGGTCCAACGTTAGACCTTCAAGAGCAGGGAAAAGTCACACTAATTGATGGTGGAACTGATTAAAATTAGAGGTTATAATGAGAATGGGACTAGAAAGAGTGCGAGCTGATCTGTGTTCTACGCTACACTTCTAACCTTTCAGTCAGAGGGCGAATCACTTTGATGTTCCCCACTCTTTTCATCAGCACCGTTTTGGTTATGAAAAAGCGATTTCAAGTACAAAGGGGAAGCTCACATTTGTAATTTGTCTCCTATTCAGGAACAAATGGTCATCAGAAAACCGTTTCTGATGTAAAAAAAAAGAGACATCTAAATAAAATTGCAAATGAAAGATGGTAGAGTGGTGATGAAGGTAGAGAGACTGCGAGAAAGTGTGGCACTGCCAATAGACGAGGCAAGGGCACAGAGCTACGCTGCCTGGAGTCTAAACCCATACTAACTTCACTGTGATCACACCCTCCATAGACTCACAGACTCTCTGCTTGTTAGAGGAAGACAGTGGGGACAGGAGAGGGGTGTGGGGGGTGGGTGGGTGGGGGGTGTAGGGCGGGTGGGGGTAGAGGAAATAAAGGTTGAAATCCTGGACTGTGAAAACTGTCATAGGGGAACATATGCATAGCCTGTTTGCCTAATAACCTGAATCTTGTAAAATGTGAATGTGAAGTCCTCTGGAGCATATAATTTAACACCCCTGTGCCAGGGGAGAGGGGTGAGAATTGAAGCGAGTACACCTTGACAAAGGCTATTCTTCTGCTTTCACACCAGCAGAGCAGTGCCATGCAAGGGGCTGCTGCTAAGGCTGGGCTGGCACAGCAACTGTCCTGTAACAGTGAGCTCCACACACACGCATTCACATTTTTACACAGCCACCCACCAGAACCACTCTTAACCAGCCTCATCATTCATAGCCCCAACAGACCAACACAATCTCTCATTTAGCTATCCAGCCTATTGCGCCAAATAGAACTTCAGTGCCATGTTTTTTACATAGAGAAGACCTTTAGAATGCACAACACCGTTATGTCAGTGATCTGGATGTGGACTAAAACAGTGTTCAGGATTGCAAGACAGTTTTCCCCATTTCATTCATAAGGTCTATGTTCTATTGGACACATCCCAATGCCGACTCAGTCTCACGTCATTCAATCAGTTCTGTTATTGGGTTTTTGGGGGACCTGTGGTCGGCCCATGGAATGAAAAACAAGAGTGCTGATTTCTTTTGTCCCCTACCCTCCTTTCTCTCGCAACCGTCCACTCCTTGTAGGAGCACCGACCCTGTCCAGCATCTGCTAGGCGGATTAGCTGCAGAAGACGGAGACTGCATTATGTCTTCAAGAGGCTTTACTGTAAGGCTCACCACTAGTTCTCTTTCCTTCCTTTCTCCCTCTTAATGTACCGCTTCATTGAAAAGAGGCTAAATCTTTGTTAACAGGGAAACTATGAACTCACAGGGAGTTAATCAGAGTCAGTGCAAGGCTGGAGCATTTACATGTGAATTGGCTGCAGCTGTATACCAGGCTTCTTTATGTCATTCACTCTAGACAGAGCCTCAGGCTGCTGGCCTCAGATACTTTCCTGCTTCCATATGGGTATACACTCATCGCCGTATTTGTTTGGAGAGTGAAGCAAAACTTTTTTAGTGTGTCTCTATACTCCAGCGTTTTGGATTTGAGATCAAATGTTTCATATGAGGTGACAGTGCAGAATGTCAACTTTTTATTTGAGGGTATGTTCATACATTTCTGTTTTACCGTTTGGAAATGAAAGCAATTTATGTATCTAGTCCCCCTCATTTCAATACATTTATTTTCATAAATATTTGGACAAATTCACTTTAATAGTGTATTAAAGTAGGGTTTCCCAAACTCAGTACTGGGGCCCCATGTGGGTGCATGTTTTGGTTTTTGCCCCAGCACTACAAAGCTGACTCAAATAATGAAAGTATGGTTGTGTGTTAATTTTGGAGTCACTTTTATTGTAAATAAGAATGGAAGATGTGTCTGAACACTTCTACATTAATGTGGATGCTACCATAACTATGAAAATCATGCGTGATTATCAACAGTCACTGTCCAAATAAATACGGAGAGGAGTGTATATCAAGTGTATATACAGTGCCTCGCAAAGGTATTCATCCCCCTTAGCAATTTTCCTATTTTGTTGCATTACAACCTGTAATTTAAATTGATTTTTATTTGGATTTCATGTAATGGACATACACAAAATAGTCCAAATTAGTGAAGTGAAATGAAAAAAATAACTGAAGTGAAAGAAAAAAAATGAAAAAATACAGAAAAGTGGTGCATGTATATGTATTCACCCCCTTTGCTATGAAGCCTCCTAAATAAGATCTGGTGCAACCAATTACCTTCAGAAGTCACACAATTAGTTAAATAAATTCCACCTGTGTGCAATCCAAGTGTCACATGATCTGTCACATGATCTCAGTATATATACACCTGTTCTGAAAGGCCCCAGAGTCTGCAACACCACTAAGCAAGGAGCACCACCAAGCAAGCGGCACCATGAAGACCAAGGAGCTCTCCAAACAGATCAGGGGCAAAGTTATGCAGAAATACAGATCAGGTTTGGGTTATAAAAAAATATCCAAAACTTTGAACATCCCACAGAGCACCATTAAATCCATTATTAAAAAATTTAAAGAATATGGCACCACAAAAAACCTGCCAAGACAGGGCCGCCCACCAACACTCATGGACCAGGCAAGGAGGGCATTAATCAGAGAGGCAACAAAGAGATTAAAGATAACCCTGAAGGAGCTGCAAAGCCCCACTGCAGAGATTGGAGTATCTGTCCATAGGACCACTTTAAGCTGTACACTCCACAGAGCTGAGCTTTATGGAAGAGTGTCCAGAAAAAAAGCCATTGCTTAAAGAAAAAAATAAGCAAACACATTGGGTGTTCACCAAAAGGCATGTGGGAGACTCCCCAAAAACATGGAATAAGGTTCTCTGGTCAGATAGTCCTGGGTGAATTTAAGTATGCTCTCTCTTATTCTTTCTTTCTTTCCCTCTCTCGGAGGACCTGAGCCCTAGGACCATGCCTCAAGACTACCTGCCCTGATGACTCCTTGCTGTCCCCAGTCCACCTGGCCGTGCTGCTGCTCCAGTTTCAACTGTTCTGCCTGCGGCTATGGAACCCTAACATGTTCACCGGACGTGCTACCTGTCCCAGACCTGCTGTTTTCAACTCTCTAGAGACAGCAGGAGCAGTAGAGATACTCTGAATGATCGGCTATGAAAAGCCAACTGACATTTACTCCTGAGGTGCTGACCTATTGCACCCTCGACAACCACTGTGATTATTATTATTTGACCCTGCTGGTCATCTATGAACATTTGAACATCTTGGCCATGTTCTGTTATAATCGCCACCCGGCACAGCCAGAAGAGGACTGGCCACCCCTCATAGCCTGGTTCCTCTCTAGGTTTCTTCCTAGGTTGTGGCCTTTCTAGGGAGTTTTTCCTAGCCACCGTGCTTCTACACCTGCATTGCTTGCTGTTTGGGGTTTTAGGTTGGGTTTCTGTACAGCACTTTGAGATATCAGCTGATGTAAGAAGGGCTTTATAAATACATTATATTTTATTTGATCAAGGAAAACGCTATGTCTGGCGCAAACCCAACACCTCCCATCACCCCGAGAACACCATCCCAGTGAAGCATGGTGTGGGGATGTTTTTCATCGGCAGGGACTGGGAAACTGGTCAGAATTGAAGGAATGATGGATGGCGCTAAATATAGGGAATTTCTTGAGGGAAACCTGTTTCAGTCTTCCAGAGATTTGAGACTGCGACGGAGGTTCACCTTCCAGCAGGACAATGAACCTAAACATACTGCTGAAGCAACACTCAAGTGGTTCAAGGGGAAAGATTTAAATGTCTTGGAATGGCCTAGTCAAAGCCCAGACTTCAATCCAACTGAGTATCTCTGGTATGACTTAAAGATTGATGTACACCAGCGGAACCCTTCTAACTTGAAGGCGCTGGAGCAGTTTTGCCTTGAAGAATGGGCAAAAATCCCAATGGCTAGATGTGCCAAGCTTATAGAGACATACCCCAAGAGACTTGCAGCTGTAATTGCTGCAAAAGGTGGCTTTACAAAGTATTGACTTTGTGGGGGTGAATAGATATGCACACTCAAGTTTTCAGTTTTTTTGGTCTTATTTCTTGTTTGTTTCACAATAAAAAACTATTTTGCATCTTCAAAGTGGTAGGCATATTGTGTAAATCAAATGATACAACCCCCCCAAAATCTATTTTAATTCCAGGTTGTAAGGAAACCAAAGAGGAAAAATGCCAAGGGGGGTGAATACTTTCGCAAGCCACTGTAGGCTACCGTGGAAAAGCTGACCTGCAAACAGGCTAGTTTACTAAATATTCCAATATGATTTGAACACAATGTGATCTCTGAAAGCATTAGAAAGATCATTGTTTTGTATCACCACTATGAATGGCAGCAGTGTTAACGTCTGGACTGTAAAAATAGCAAATGCAATTTGAACGAGAGCAGTGCAATAAGACTGCAATGAAAGAAGCAAACAAGTCTTAACCTAGTTGTTCAGATATGATACCTGGGTTTAGTGGGAGCTGTGCATTTGTGGAGTCAGGGTCTGATGACCTTCCTGGAGGACTTGCTTATTTGTTCTACATTTTATTTAGGAGAAGAGTTACATGGTGGGGGTGGGAGAAAGGGTTAAGACAGAGATGATGTGGAAATGTAGACTTAGTGGGATTTACCCATTTGAGAAAATACCTTTTCACTTGTTTTGTTGGTTTATCCTCTAAACCCTGTCTCACCCCCCTGCCTAAAAGCTTTTGACATCTTCATCTCGTTCACAGTGGGCGGGCTTTGTTTGCTCTGCTTGGAAAAGTGAGGGGGCTTCGCCCTCCCCGCTCTGTGGCACAAGCGGAGGACTTTGCCATGGCAAAGGGGCCTTTCTCTTTTCTCCTCCCCCCTCCTTTTTCACATAACCACAATATGGTCATTGTCTGGCAGTGAATAATGTGGCCACTCGGGCAGCATAGGCTGCTCCTCGGGCTTTGACTGTGAACCAGCTCTTTTCTTCACTGTGAAAGGACTCTAATCCATGTAAATATAGGACTCTGAGTACAGCTTTACCGCAGAGGGGAGAGGGAGAGGGGGAATGGAGGGAGGATCAGTAATTTAACCTTTGACCCAACAAATAAGAGGCATGTAAGTTCTAGAATTACTCTCCAAAGAGGGGATCCTGTGGCGGATTGGGGTTCCTCTGTGTCACCGCTGTTTGGGTCTGACTGACAGGGCTTTGCTTGGAGCCGTGATGGGAGAATGGAGTACTCCAGGAGCAGTGGACGCGCTCATGATACTAACATTATATGGAGACAAGAAAGACAACAAATCGACCACTCTGTTTGGTGCTTGTGTGCATGATGTCAATATTAACACTAAATCAAATCAAATATAATTACATTTTATTGGTCACATACACATATTTAGCAGATGTTATTGTGGGTGTAGCTAAATCCTTGTGTTCCTAGCTCCAACAGTGCAGTAGTATCTAACAATTCATAACAATACCCACAATTCTAAAAGTAAAATAATGGAATTAAGAAATATATAAATGTTAGGATGAGCATTGTCGGAGTGGCATTGACTAGAATACAGTAGAATACAGTATATAAATATGAAATGAGTAAAACATTATGTAAACATTATTAAAGTGACCAGTGTTCCATTATTAAAGTGACCAGTGATTCCATGTCTATGTATATAGGGCAGCAGCCTCTAAGGTGCATGGTTGAGTAACCGGGTGGTAGCCGGCTAGTGACAGTGACTAAGTTCAGTGCAGGATACTGGGTGGAGGCCGGATAGTGATGGCTATTTAACAGTCTGATGGCCTTCAGATAGAAGCTGTTTTTCAGTCTCTCGGTCCCAGCTTTGATGCACCTGTACTGACCTAGCCTTCTGGATGATAGCGGGGTGAACAGGCGGTGACATCGGGCAGCTGATGTCCTTGATGATCTTTTTGGCCTTCCTGTGACATCGGGTGCTGTAGGTGTCCTGGAGGGAAGGTAGTTTGCCCCCGGTGATGCGTTGGGTGGACCGCACCACTGGAGAGCCCTGCAGTTGCGGGCGGTGCAGTTGGCGTAGCAGGCAGTGATGCAGCCCAACAGTGCATCTGTAAAAATGTGTGAGGGTCTTAGGGGCCACGCCAAATTTCTTCAGCCTCCTGAGGTTGAAGAGGCGTTGTTGCATCTTCTTCACCACACTGTTTGTGTCGGTGGACCATTTCAGATTGTCAGTGATGTGTACACTGAGGAACTTGAAGCTTTTCACCTCCACTGCGGTCCTGTTGATGTGGATAGGGGTGTGCTCCCTCTGCTGTCTCCTGAAGTCCACGATCAGCCATTTCATTTTGTTGGTGTTGAGGGAGAGGTTATTTTCCTGGCACCACTCTGCCAGGGCCCTCACCTCCTTGCTGTAGGCTGTCTCATCCTTGTTGGTAATCAGGCCTACTACTGTTGTGTCATCTGCAAACTTGATGATTGAGTTGCAGGCGTGCGTGGCCACACAGTCATGGGTGAACAGGAAGTACAGGAGGGAGCTGAGCACGCACCCTTGTGGGGCCCCTGAGTTGAGGATCAGCATAGTGGAGGTGTTGTTTCCTACCTTCACCACATGGGGGTGGCTCCTCGGGAAGTCCAGGACCCAGTTGCACAGGGCGGGGTTCAGACTCAGACTCTTAATGATGAGCTTGGAGGGTACTATGGTGTTCAAGGCTGAGCGAGAGTCAATGAACAGCATTCTTACATAGGTATTCCTCTTGTCCAGATGGGATAGGGCAGTGTGCAGTGCGATGGCGATTGCATCGTCTGTGGATCTATTGGGGCGGTATGCAAATTGAAGTGGGTCTAGGGTGTCAGGTAAGGTGGAGGTGATATGATCCTTAAACCTGTTAGGGACAGACGTTCCGCTAGCGGAACGCCTCACCAATATCCAATGGTATAGCGTGGCACGAAATACAAATACCTCAAAAATGCTATAACTTCCATTTCTCAAACATATGACTATTTTACACCATTTTAAAGACAAGACTCTCCTTTATCTAACCACATTGTCCGATTTCAAAAAGGCTTTACAGCGAAAGCAAAACATTAGATTATGTCAGGAGAGTACCCTCCCAAAAATAATCACACAGCCATTTTCAAAGCAAGCATATATGTCACAAAAAACAAAACCACAGCTAAATGCAGCACTAACCTTTGATGATCTTCATCAGATGACACTCCTAGGACATTATGTTATACAATACATGCATGTTTTGTTCAATCAAGTTCATATTTATATCAAAAACCAGCTTTTTACATTAGCATGTGATGTTCAGAACTAGCATACCCACTGCAAACTTCCGGTGAATTTACTAAATTACTCACGATAAACGTTGACAAAAAAAATAACAATTATTTTAAGAATTATAGATACAGAACTCCTTTATGCAATCGCGGTGTCAGATTTTAAAATAACTTTTCGGTGAAAGCACATTTTGCAATATTCTGAGTACATAGCCCGGCCATCATGGCTAGCTAATTTGACACCCACCAAGTTTGGCCCTCACCAAACTCAGATTTACTATAAGAAAAATTGGATTACCTTTGCTGTTCTTCATCAGAATGCACTCCCAAGACTTCTACTTCAACAATAAATGTTGTTTTGGTTCGAAATAATCCATAGTTATATTCAAATAGCTCCGTTTTGTTCGTGCGTTCAGGTCAGTATCCGAAGGGTGACGCGTGAGTGCATTTCGTGACAAAGAATTTCAAAATATTCCATTACCGTACTTCGAAGCATGTCAAACGCTGTTTAAAATCAATTTTTTTGCTATTTTTCTCGTTAAATAATAATAATAATATTCCAACCGGGCGACATTATATTCATTCATAGACTGAAAGAAAAACATGGAGTCGTCTTGTGCATGCGCACTCCATTGTCATTGTTCCCTGCCTGACCACTCACAAAAACTCCTGCTGTTTTTCTCCCAGAGACTGCAGAGACGTCATTCCACTTTCTGGTGCCTTCTGAGAGCCAATGGAAGCCTTAGAACATGTTACATTACAGCAGAGATGCTGTATTTTTGATAGAGATGCCCTAGAAGGAGAACAAATTGTCAGACAGGGCACTTCCTGTATGGAATCTTCTCAGGTTTTGGCCTGCCATATGAGTTCTGTTATACTCACAGACACCATTCAAACAGTTTTTGAAACTTTAGAGTGTTTTCTATCTAAATCTACTAATTATATGCCTATTCTAGTTTCTGGGCAGGAGTAGTAACCTGATTAAATTGGGTACGTTTTTTATCCGGCCGTGAAAATACTGCCCCCTATCCCAAACAGGTTAACTAGCCTCTCAAAGCGCTTCATGATGACAGAACTGAGTGCTACAGGGCGATAGTAATTCAGTTCAGTTACCTTTGCTTTCTTGGGTACAGAAACAATGGTTGACATCTTGAAGCAAGTGGGGACAGCAGACTGGGATAGGGAGAGATTGAATATGTTTGAGGATGCGGAAGTTCTCTCCATGTATCAAATCAGACGTTATTTCTCACATGTTGTTACGTCCTGACCAGTAAAAGGGGTTATTTGTCATTGAATTTTGGTCAGGGCGTGGCAGGGGGTGTTTGTTTTGTGTGTTTCGGTGTTTTTGGTTTAGGTTCTATGTTTTCTATTTCTATGTTTAAATCTAGTTTTCTGTTTCTATGTTGGGTTTTTGGTAGGACCTCCAATTAGAGGCAACTGGTTGTCGTTGCCTCTAATTGGAGGCCATATTTAGTTGAGGTTTATTTCACTTGTGTTTTGTGGGTGGTTATTTTCTGTGTAGTCTGGGAGCCTTATGGAACTGTTTTTCGTTGTTTATTTTGTTTAAGTGTTTTCTTTAAATAAATTAAGAAGATGAGCACTTTACCCGCTGCGCCTTGGTCCAATCCTTACGACGCCTATGACACATGTGCCAAACGCAACAGGTGTAGACATTACCGTGAAATGCTTACTTACAAGCCCTTAACCAACAATGCAGTTTTTAAAAACTACTGTATGTGAATGAGGTTAAAGCGGCAACCTACTGCATGTTGTTCAATCTAATGCAAAAGCCCATTGAACATAAGCCATGATGTTTGGTATATGCAGTACATACAACTCCAATGATGCTCACAGATCCAGTGCAGGACTGTGTCTGAGCATTTTAGAGAGACAGTAATAAAAAGTACAAACAGAAATCCCTCTGATATGTCTTTGAAAATGGCTTATTTTAAGAGGGGAAACCTTGACTCTGAATCTTCTGAGTGTGTGAGCGGAGATGTTGCACAAGCCCTTACAGTTTAGACTGAGAGAGTGTGTTGACCCATACTGAAGTGGAGTTTAGACTGCGAAACTGATCCTAACACCCTCATTCATACTGAAATATTGCATTGGCCCCGCACTGGGGGCAGATGGAGAGAGATTGCTTATTTTAAAGCTATACTAGAGTTTCTCTATTCTCTGTCTAATATTCTAATGAAGTTTCTCTGTCTTGTAGACTAGTGGAGTCAGTGTGAAACAGATCTAAGTCCAGGCAGGGCTGTGGCTGACTGACCTGATGTAACCCAGACCTGGTGTGTTTCATAGCTTCCTTCCTCTGAGCTCCTTTATGGTTTCCTCCTGTACCTGGCCTTAGTGCTGCTGCCACAGACAGAACACGGTGTTTCTATGGGTCATTACATGGAACAGAAAGGGACAGAAGCACACATTTGTTTGTCATTGAATGCTTCCCTTGAAGTCATACACAGGACCATCATAATTTTATGTAATTCAGCCTCCATTCATATTATATGAATTGGACATGTATAAGCATAAGCAATGTAACTTAACTGAACTTTCACACAAATGTCCTACTTGTGTCAAGTTATTGTGACCAAAGTGACAACATGTGAAACATACAAGTAAAATGGTAGTGCCTGGGTGAATGATGTGTGTGTGTGTGTGTGTGTGTGTGTGTGTGTGTGTGTGTGTGTGTGTGTGTGTGTGTGTGTGTGTGTGTGTGTGTGTGTGTGTGTGTGTGTGTGTGTGTGTGTGTGTGTGTGTGTGTGTGTGTGTGTGTGTGTGTGCGTCCGTGTGTGTGCGTCCGTGTGTGTGTGTGCCTGCGTTCCTGTGTGTGTGTGCCTGCGTTCCTGTGTGTGTGTGCCTGCGTTCCTGTGTGAGTGTGCCTGCGTTCCTGTGTGAGTGTGTCTTGATTAGGTTTAGGTTATGCTTTTTCCCTTTCATGTGCTTTTAGTCTCTTGTGCTTTGTTCCCTTTCTTAATTACAGTAGTCTTCTCCTGTGAGAGCATATAACCCCCTCCCTACATCCAGCAGCATCCCATTATCTCTGGGCCAACGCTGTCTCTCTCTATACCTTTATCCAGAATACCATTAAAATAGATGGAGATCTAAAAGATACCAGAGACTTATGAGGGTGATGTTTTTCACAAAATGCAGATTGTGTTATTGATGGCTGCCAATTTGGAAATCATGAGACAAGTAATCTGTAAAGATGCCTCAGTATTTAGAGTAGAACCCCCCCCACCCCCCCCCCCCCCCCCCCACCATGGTCTTTCAGTAAAGTTCCAAAGTTCGTTTTGAGTTTTTCAAACCCAAGTCCACCCTGAACCAACTTTAGTAATGCTTAAGTTGAGTGTTGGATGTGCTCTTGGATATACTGTAAGTATTAGAAAATAAAGTGTATATTGCGTAATGGGGCTATTTATTGTGAGGGTGTATGGTGTTGGTGGGTGATTGTATTTAATTGTACTTGACGTTCCAGTTTCATGCATTATCCCGTTAGAAATGCTTTATGACATACTGTACCTTTCGTGTTTTCTCGGACACTTTTCGTGTAGGGTTCTGAAACCGGGAAGCGTTTGTCAAAGTAAAGTCTACTTGCTGCAATTATCAGTCAGCTCCCCTGGCACAGGGTGTTAATGTTCGTATCCCAGACCTCTTGAAGAGCAGCTATGCAGCTTCATGTGAATTTTGCCTTGTGACGTATCAAATATGCCCTGCCTGCTAATTAATTTAGGATTTATTCAACAATTGTAATAATTTGATGAATTATTTCATTGAATAGGCCTATTGTAAGCACCTTATAAATTAAAATGTATTTTTACGATTATTATTATTACTACTATTATCATACTTTTTTAATATAATGAAATCTAATACCATTGTCAGATTGACAGACTAGCCAACCACCCTCAGAGAATAGCCTCGGAAATACAAATACTATGGGCCAAATAATTGTTACTTTTTAATACACTCTGGGGAAACTCTACCCTAGTCCTAGCAGATCATTGACACAACATTCCCCTCGTCATTGGTGCCAATTAGTAGGTTGCGAACAATTCAATTTGAATCTCAGCCAATTCATGAGTTTCATGAATAAAATTGTTTACATAAATTCCTACGTTTTTCCCCTTTTGGAAATGACTGGAATTGAAATGGAATTGACACAAACTTGGCAATATTTCACCTCTTCAGAGAGAGCTATTTGGACATTGTGAAGTCATTAGATTGGCATCATATTGATGATCAATGCAGGTTGTAAAGCAGTACATTGGATATCAAGGTGGAGAGTAACAAATGAACATACAATGGAGCTGAAGATGAGACATGAACGTGTATTTCATTACATCAATGACATCTTTTTACATCATGCAATCTAGTCCCACATTGCTCCACCAAAGCCTGTACAGCAGCAGCGGGAAATAATCCACTATGAGGCGTTTCCTTGCCGTTTCCTATTAGATCAAAGATTGATGATGGACTCTTCGGTTTAGTAAACAGGGAGTTTGGGATCGATGAATATAGCGTCATATTATATTCCTGCATGGCATGGCACGAATCCAGTGTAGGCCTATCCAAATAAGAAGAAATGTGCGTGGAGTGTTGTCAGTTTGACAATGCCTTGAAATAATTGTCACCAGGGGATATTCCAACACAAGCAGTCTTTAGACAAAAGAGCGCTCTGGTGTCTTGGTTCCATAGTCGACTGAACCAACCTTATTGACTTTGACTCCAACAGCCCAGACGGATAAGGAGGGAGCTTAAAATCACTACGTCTGCTAGTGAAACAACAGAACAAGATCATATCCTAATTGTTTATATAAAATCGGCACGATTGTAAGTAGGTTTTTGATTGCACTGCATGCTGAGCATGTGAGGGGACAATTGTGAGACCTAATGAAATCAAGTACCCATTTAATAAAAATAGTTATTATTGAGACGATTTGAGCTTGAAAATACACCTCATTGCTTTCTCTTTTTTCCTAGATCCTCATAATATCATATTTCATACACGCCCGCAGTCATGCCTGGTGCAGCAATGTTTAATGTATAAGCCAGCATTATTCCAGACAGAGAACGCATATGATAAATATGCATGTATTCAATTAAGGGTATTACACAGGGATTGATTTGCATAAGGATTTAGGAGCTTAACATGCCTCTTCCTATTTGTGCTATAAAACTTTAAAATAAACGCAGGCTTTCTGTTCTAGGAATGAACGGGTATGATTTATCAGTGGGCTAGGCTACATTCAAGACCTTCGCCACCACAAGCGTCTCCTCCTATATGCAACTACATATAAATCCCTGCTGATCAGGAGACAGGGGGAAAGGAAAATAAAAGTAGGCAAAATTGTAGGGTAATTGTGAAATAGTGAAGTAATAATTTTTATCATAATTAATTAGCCTATGGTTAATAATATTTGTATTACTATAATATTCTGAATTTATTAGGCCTACGTGATGATAATCATGATTTTTGTCATATTGTTGTTTTGCAGTCATTTAGCAGGCTACTGTTGAAAGTTGAAAGATAAAGCTTGGAAAACAAAAAATATAGACTATTATTTGAAGTCATTTGTGATAGAAAGATTACGTTTTCATTGTGCTAATCGGATTTTGGACTCTATTCATATAGATTATTATAGGTGGAATTTTCCATTGTTGAAATCTGAGACAGAAATCGAACAAATAAGTGCAAAAAAAGGTGCCCTGCTATTAATTTCTTCTCGTTTCCTTCGCCATCGATGAAGAATAGTCTATTATATAAAATGTGGTGGTTTTAATGGGGAACAGTGTGAGTGGTCCTGACAGTGTCCTTTTGAGAAACAACGTTGTATGGATGTGATGTCATTTCTCACACACATATCTGAGGCATTTTCTGTCGCCCATTATTTTCCTGAATAAGGTAAGTCCTCCTCTGATGATGAAGTCCGAACTCCCCTCCCAATTAATATCACGGAGCTAATTAGAAAAGCGGATCCACAGTAGGGGCTTATTGCCGTGTTCTAAACAACTGGGAACTCGGAAATCTTCGACTTCTGACTTCAGTGAATTGAAGACAACTGGGAACTCGACTGGGAAAAATCGTTTTGAATGGTCATCTAACTCGGAATTCCAAGTCAGACTATCCGACCTGAAGATCACTGACCCACTGTTCCGAGGCCGTCATTGAAAATAAGAATTTGTTCTTAACTGACTTACCTAGTTAAATAAAGGTAAAACAAATGTAATAAAATATGAATTTGCCCCTTTTAAAGGCACATGTTGCAGGTTTTTCTAATAACATAATATGTTTCTTCTTTTTTTTGTAAATGCCAATGCAATTTGGATAAATACTGGTTTGTTATTCTAATGCTAAAGAAGGAAAACTGGAAAAATGGGCATTATATTTTATTTGGTTTTACAATGGGCTCAGTGCACCCCTGAGAGATTATCATCTGGAGTGGACTTTTAAAGAAAATGAAAGATCATCTCTTGTAGGCCTATTTGTCGAAATGTAGTTTAGATCCAGATTAAACAAATCGAAAACAAGATTGAAATCTATAAAACAACACCAGTTATGATGGAACCTTCATTCCAAATGGCACACTGTAAACCCCAAGGCATTTTTAACTCAAATACTTCTAGTAAATTGTACTCAAAGTCAATGAAAAGTCATTATTACTTCAAATGTTTATGTAGTACTGACTCTAACTACATTTTATAAAGATATGAAAACAAATAAACTTTTTTTCCCAGCATGCTCTACTGCAGGTCGATTAAAAAAAAAAGTTTTTAATATCTGTGTTTCTGCAAGTACATTGAGTGATTGATTAATAAATGTTATGCTACAAAAAGACAAATAACGTTTTTCTAAACTAATCTGATCATTGAATTGTTGCACCCCTTACTAAAATGGTTGTTCCTCCCACTGTTGTTAACCCTGGCAGTCATTATGAACGCAGGATGAGGGTGAATACACATTTCAGCTGTTGGATAACCTAAGGATGGCTATATACCAATAAGAATTACACATCACTTTGCAAGCCAGCATCATGTGATTTACAGTTAGGGTTGCAAAATGTCCAGTTTAAATGGTTGGAAACTTGTGGAATTTAGGCCTGATGTGGCCTGTAAACTATGAGTTTCAGGCCACTGTATAAGGCCTTATGATACACAATATTCACAAAGTATGTGGACACACCTTCAAATTAGTGGGTTCGGCTATTTCAGCCACACCCGTTGCTGACAGGTGTATAAAATCGAGCACATAGCCATGCAATCTCCATAGACAAACATTGGCAGTAGAATGGCCTTAAGAAGAGCTCAGTGACTTTTAACGTGGCACCGTCATTGTATGCCACCTTTCCAACAAGTCAGTTTGTCAAATTTCTGCCCTGCTAGAGCTTCCCCGGCCAACTGTAAGTGTTGTTATAGTGAAGTTGAAACGTCTAGGAGTAACAAGAGAGCGGGACAGACAAGTGCTGAAGCGTGTAGCGTGTAAAAATCATCTGTCCTCGGTTGCAACACTCACTACCAAGTTCCAAACTCCCTCTGGAAGCAACATTAGCACAAAAAATGTTTGTTGGGAGCTGCCATGGCTGAGCAGCCACACACAAGCCTAAGATCACCATGCGCAATGCCAAGCGTCGGCTGGAGTGGTGTAAAGCTTGCCGCCATTGGACTCTGGAGCAGTGGAAACACGTTCTCTGGAGTGATGAATCATCACCATCTGGCAGTCCAACGGACGAATCGGGGTTTGGCGGATGCCAGGAGAACGCTACCTGCCCCAATGCATAGTGCCAACCGTAAAGTTTGGTGGATGCCAGGAGAACGCTACCTGCCCCAATACATAGTGCCTACTGTTAAGTTTGGTGGATGAGGAATAATGGTCCAGGGCTGTTTTTCATGGTTTGGGCTAGGCCCCTTAGTTTCAGTGAAGGGAAATCTTAACGCTTTGGGCATACAATTACATTTTAGACGATTCTGTGCTTCCAACTTTGTGGCAACAGTTTGGGGAAGGCCCTGTTTTAGCATGACAATGCCCCCGGGAACAAAAGTGAGGTCCATAAAGAAATTATTTGTAGAGATTTGTGTGGAAGAACTTGACTGGCCTGCACAGAGCCCTGACCTCAACCCCATTGAGCACCTTTGGAATGAATTGGAACGCCGACTGCAAGCATAGTAAGTCTACAATTCAATCGAAGAGCCAAGGTACACTGGTGGGGGTGTTAAATTTAAGTATACTCTACAAAAAAAAATGCATTTGTATTACTCATATGGAGGTAGTACTGCTCTCTTCAGCTATTTACGTTTCTTAACAATTTTTTTTTGAAGTAATCTGTTTCCTCAAAATATTTGAGCAGCCTGAACTCATCAGGATTCACAGTGCATATTGACTGTTATTTCTGTAATTTCTCAATGAATGTCTTCTTACACTACAAAATAGATTCTGAAGTCCATAATGATTCACTGTGCAATGTCGATTTCAACGAGGAGTAGAAACGGGAGTGACTGAATAGGTATTATTGACTAATTGTCAGCATATTGTGTAACCAGGTGTCTGTTTGTGTCTGCGTCCCGGTTACATGACGCAGCATTGAGTCCCTTTGATGGAATAAAGTCATGGTGTCTCTGACGCCAGATTGACTGACATGCTCTATAGGAAACAGATGGTTCAGTAAAGGGTGATACAGTAGATAGTATAGGGCTGTGTGATTTGTTACATTTTATGTTAAATAAAACCGGTTTATTTTATTTTATTTGAATTTAACATTTATTTAACTAGGTAAGTCAAGTCTGTTTGTCGAACATGGATCCATGTGCCTGAAGAAAAAAAAAGACAATTACAGTAAGGCCTATATTGACAGATATATCGAAGAAAGCGAGAGAGATAGATAGATAGAGAGAGAGAAAAATAGAGATAGAGAGAGAGAAAGAAAAAGGAAAGATACATGAAACGTCAGTGACAATGGTCCAACAGATCACCATCAATGTGTTCTTCTTTTTCTTCTTCTTGTCACGTTGTTTTAGACTAGATAAGCACTAAAAGTATTCAAATATCATGTCAAATGCAACACAGAAAGGATGCGGCTAAGCAGTATGTCATGGGCAACCAAAGAAAGAATAGGCTACTAGTCTGCATACTTCTTCGGCAGCAGTAAAATAAGAATTCGACGATGTTGAACAACCAATGAACATAAATCGTGGGACGTGACGTATGGGTCCCTGTAGAAAAGGCGCGGAGTGTATCGCAAGGCCAGAGACAGTGGAACAGTGATAGGGCTGCCTGCTCGAGTCTTGCGTTCTTACTGAATGTATAGTCAATTCCTCCTCCTCGATTACTCACATGCAGCTTTCTTGGCTAAACGAAAAAACTGCTAAAGGAAAACAGCTTCTCTCAGACCTCCAACAGGATCTAAATGCAAACATATTTTTTTGCCAACTAGTTATATCTTTAGATTTTCTTGAAAAGCATAGGCTACATGTGTATAGAGTTCGATATAATCAATACCGCTCTAACGCCAACTTGGACACTGAATTTGAGTTCAATGACAAACTGACAAGGAGGCAGCTACATGGACATTCACGCTCCTACAAGCTCATTGACGCTGTTGTGTTCTGATTTTTTATCTTCCTTCGATTCGTGTGGAAATCATGTTGGTACAGTTGATGATTTCCAATAGAAGCAGTGGCAGTGTTCATTGATCGAGTTAGTATTGGTCGGAAAAGGACTAATTCATTCGTTTACTAATGCCCTGCAAAATGTTTGAATCCAAATACCTCTGAAGAAATAGAAGGGAGCAGTAGCAGACCCATGCAGGGCTTCGATAGTTGGTACGTTTTTCATTCCTTAGGAATTATTTTGCAAGTGGCATTTCTTCTCGCATGATAATACAATAATATATTTATATGCTGCATATAATTAATTAGCATTAGTAAAACGATTCCGTCACTTTAATGAATGAATTCTATGTTATGAGAGAGAGATGCAGAGATTTAGATAATGATCTCCATTGGCAGATGATGCGTAGCGTGGAGAACACGTGTCCATTTTTGCATCATATTTTTTTCTGATCTGGAATCCTTCCTTGTCACACCAAGAAGGGAAAGAAGCTGACTGCCAATGCACGGGCTATAGATTTGCGTTTTATGGAAATCTTGGGTTTCAGATTTGAGGAAAACACGTATAACATCATCCCCTCTCCGGCAACTATGCTTTTCCACGGCCTCCCCGGAGGCGAAATGCACGTTGTTGTGGAAGAAATGGACCGGAGAAGAAAGAGCGAATCTGCAGCTATCAGTTCGGCCATAGATATGGGAGAATCTGAAACGGTAGGCAACCAAGCAACCACGCTTAGGGCGATTCCAATCGCGAGTTGAGAGCAGTTGTGTACAAATATCATAATGATCAGCAAAAAGTTAATGCAAAAATTCAGTAAGAACAGTAACATCATACTTGGGATATTAAAAATACTTGACGTGGGATAGGCTATTAAAACTTGTTGGACTAAGAAAGAACTTGCTTTTTGAGTTTATTGTTATTATTTTTTATCTTAAACAATGTAGCCTATTTATTCTTATGGAATTATTTTGAATCACTGTCACAGAGCATTTTAGAGTAACCTAATAATGTAGTCTACTAATAGGCTAATGAATTAATATTCACATGCTAATCTGTAAATAGCAAATATCACGGGTGTTTTTATTATGCACATCCAAGTGTTTTTAAGCATGCGTTGCTTAGATATGTTGTACATTTAAACGACATCATAATTAAATGGATATTTCATCATTTTATACTTTTGAATTTGTACAAACAACATTGCACATTCATAAATTCTTTGTGCAAAAATGAGGTATATACCCTAAAATATAAGGGTACAATTCATATAGACTTTTAGGAAATAGCTTTAGACTAGAACGGTTGATAAAATGTAACTTGAGTTAAATGATAAATGAATTATAACACTGGCTTTCACTTTTTATACTATGGGTGGGTGGAAGGTGTTTTATCTTTGATCTCTTCGACTATATGCTAGAATTGATGTGTTATTATTATTATATCGCATTGTTTTGTCTTGGTAGGCAGTTGTAGCCAAAACAAAGTTTTAAGCCAAATTACATTAACAAAATAAAGTGTGTGTGTGTGTTGGTTTGTAAGTGTGTTTTGATCCTATTATGATTTATGTAATCCTAAATCTTAGTGCGAGTGAAGCCGTTTTATTTCGAAGGGTACATAGCATGTGCTTTGTTGTTTGTTGTTGTTATTGGATGATTCGCTTTAAATGTCCAAAATGTTTATTACAGGATATGGTAAGGCCTATAGGATACATTTAGCTATATGCCTATAAACTGACATTTTAATTGATGTGAACTTCAAAATTATGTTAATTTATAGTCAACGTAAGCCTGTATTATTCGGTGTAATATTTTCAGTCAGACATAATAACAGACAGTATGTTCATACAAAAAAAGAATGTCTGATAGGCTAAAATAAGCATATCCTAAAGGCAGCATATCTTGGGGCGGAAATGAAACATTATTTCGATATGGGTGTTTGATGACGTGGTTTATCTGTGTTTCATGTTTGTGTTTGTTTGGTTGTCTTTTAGAACATGTCGTGCATGAACAGCGACAGGGTGTCTTTGTGCGCGGGCTGCGGCGGGAAGATCGCTGACCGCTACTACCTGCTGGCAGTGGACAAACAGTGGCACATGCGCTGTCTCAAGTGCTGCGAGTGTAAACTCAACCTCGAGTCCGAGCTCACCTGCTTCAGTAAAGATGGAAGTATCTACTGCAAGGAAGATTATTACAGGTAACTCCATCAATCCCCTAAATGGTGCTGCACACCTGAGCTAAAACATTTCTCAATAGTAAAGGTGTTGGGTTATGAAGAATAAGCACATTTATAGTCAGATTTCCCTAAAATGAGTCTTCCCCTGCACACATCACGAATTATAAATGTTGGTATTACAACCACATAGGCTTTCATGTAGCCTACAGCGAGGCCATATTGAGCTTTGACAAAACATTGAAGTGCCCTTGCACAAAATGCATTACAAATGGCCTGTGTGAGAGTTTCAAAGTACTGTAGGCTACATTGTTCTGTTTCAGAGCAGGCCTTGGTGCACACATACTGTAAATGCCACTGTATGTGCTACTAATTGACATGGATACTTTACATCCGATCAAAATGTGTCCGTGCACTGACCATGCAGGTTCTGTCCTCTCCGCAGAAGGTTTTCGGTCCAGAGATGTGCCCGGTGCCACCTCGGGATCTCGGCCTCAGAGATGGTGATGCGGGCCAGGGACTTGGTGTACCACTTGAACTGTTTCACCTGCACATCCTGCAACAAGATGCTAACGACTGGGGACCACTTTGGCATGAAAGACAGTCTGGTGTACTGTCGGCTGCACTTTGAAAATCTCATACAGGGGGAATATCAGACACATTTCAATCATGCGGATGTAGCCTCTCACAAAGGACTGGGACCTGCCAACGCATTGGGACTATCCTATTTCAACGGTGTGGGGAGTGTGCATAAAGGGCGGCCCAGGAAAAGGAAAAGTCCCGGGCCAGGAGCAGATTTAGCAGCCTACAATGCCGGTAATAACTCTACATTGATTCAATGAGCACTCTCCTCACAAAGTGTCCATTGCGTAAGACAAAATGACTACTCTGTGCAATTTATAATTATTGCCAAGGCCCGCTTTTGACAACGCAGGACAACAATCGAGTGCAACGACTGTGAGTCTTCATGCGATAATTGAAACAGAGTAGCCTAGCCTACTTGTTCTCAATAATCTGTTAGCTATATTCACTGTAATACCATTTTTATAGGCCTACAGAGGTTGCCTGCATTCTGCAATTAAAAAAATATCTCAACCATAACAAATAGAGAGGTGCCAAAAATGTCGCCCCCCTGGTTCCATCATTAACTCTCACGAAAAATATGAAAGTTATGATAGACTATATTGCTTTTGCAACCAATATTTTTTCCAACGAATATTTCAACAACTTCTTTCAGTTCATTGATTTAAGCCTAGCACGTAGCAAAAATAAACGTTGCCTCTTCTTTGATTTTACCATACAAAGTTGCTTTTTACCCCCATGGACGTTCCTCTTTTTTTATATATATATATCATAAAAGCCTATATAGCCTAGGGAGTGTGGTATTGCATTAGCTTATTTGTGTTCTGGAGAAACTAAAGACCGTGTTCATGTAGACCTAATATTCATAACAGTTTGACATAGTTTCTTCCAGGAAATTATAAAGAGGTTGTTTTCTAAATTGATGCAGGTTATGTATCCAAAATCCCTCCCACTACAATTGAACTGTGTGTGGCAGGAGAAAGATGTATCTATCATTTTCTTCTCCTGTCCTCTTTAAAACATTTATTTGATGTTCCGGCTTTCACCGTAGCCATTTTCCACTTGTCAGGCCCTATAGACATCTAAAGTTCCCCTGCTCGAGTTTGCGCACTCGGGTGCCGGTTGTTCTGGGACGGGGCCAGAATGTGTGTGCACTACAAGATATCAATGAGACTTGACGAGTTATCCAGTAGTGATTGTGGCTGAAGAGCAGTTGTTGCAACAGCAACATCATTTATATCACCAAGAAGGCCATTCAATAGGGTGCGCCTAAATGTCGGATTGAAGTTTGGGTCTTGAGAATTAAACATGACTGTCAGTTATTGTGTTAAACTCTTTTCATGTGCTGGAATAGCTTTCATAAATTAAGCCAATAGTAGAATTAGGGATTTATAAAGGTAGAGAAAGGACCTGATATTTAACTTTAGTCTATTCAATTAGGCTATATAGCCTAAAACGTATTTTCTATTTAGGACTACACATCACTTGGTCATATCAAGATTTTCCACATGGTTCGTCATCTGTTTGAGCAACAACACTTTCATCCAGTAAACCAAAGTGCATTCCTCACAACACCAACGTGGAAAAGGTAACTGCCTGAACAAGGCAGTTGACCCACTGTTCATAGGCCGTCATCGAAAATAAGAATTTGTTCTTAACTGCCTTGCTAAGCTAAATAAAGGTAAAATAAAAAATAAAATGAAAAGGGGATGGGGCGTGCTTCGGGCGGCTACTGCCCTCTACTGTCTACCCATTGGGCCACTGACTAACATACAATATCAACCTACTCTATTAATAAACAACGCATTCAAGTATTGACTAAAGTTAACATCTGAAGTCACCTAACAACCTTTTAAGGACGAAATCGACGTTTTGTTTGAATAAAGATTTCATACGGTTCTGAATGTGTCGTGGTCCTGCAGAAACAAACCAAAAAATGATTCCCTATGTTATTAGAAACGTTCACATCAGCCTATCAATGGCTTTTGAAAAATTGCGAAAGATAAATATTGTTTCTGTATATCTGGTGTTTGTGGTTAGTTGTCTGAACTCTTAAGTGTTATTCTGAGGAATGTGAATGACGAATATTTATCGTATGCAGCATTGAATATGTTTGAACTGTTATGAAAGATAGCAACACTTAAGCATTTGCCAAGAAAATACTGTCAGGGAAATATGTCATCTTTTTGCATCCACGATTCGATTATCAAGGGCAAGCTATAGCATAATTACAATTAATAAGGCAACAACCACACCAAATAATAATAATAATAATTATTATACTATTAAAGTTAAGACTATTATTGTATTTGTAAAAAAACAAAAACAACTTATTGCGTGCTTATTTCTTCAGCGCAATTCATCTGTTTTCAAGGAAGACTGGCATTTCTATTTTGCAAACTGCCAATGCATATTTAACAACGGAAGACCTCTAAATGTAAAGACAATCCTGACAACCCTAGCCAGAAAGTAATTGACATATTTTAATTTGTCAAAGTCTTACTTAATCAGTAACCTATGACACCATATAGTGTGAGTGCTTGACAAAGGGAACAAAACTTTCGCATCACTTGTTTAGAAATATGCTGATTAATGTATGTGAATTCAACAACACTTTTTGGATATAAGCCTAAAAACGTGCAATTTGTTAAATATCACAAATAAATGAAATATGTTATAAATATAACATCTTATTTTGATTATGGTGCTGTGGGGTGTGTTAGAGCCTAATTAGACACTTTGCTGTTTAATAGTCAGGCTGTGGTTGAATTTACAATCACTGTTTAATTATACCTATGCTTTTCGTGTGTTTATTGCTCTACCTTGATGTGTGTATTCATTGCCACGCTCTCTACCAAACATTTCATTACTAAACCAATTTTAAAACGTTGCATTAAAAGCCAGCTGCGGTGCATACAAGCCAGCATTTTGGTGATTTTAATTCATCAATTCAAAATACATCATGCAGCAAAATACATGACATGGTCATGTTTAACTTCACTTGTCCTTGAATGACACCATATTCATGTGGTCTAAACAACATCTTGTGTGTGTGTGTGTGTGTGTGTGTGTGTGTGTGTGTGTGTGTGTGTGTGTGTGTGTGTGTGTGTGTGTGTGTGTGTGTGTGTGTGTGGTGTCCTTCAGCACTCAGCTGTAATGAGAACGATGGAGACTCTATGGACAGGGACTCTTACAGCTCCAGTCAGAAGACCAAGCGCATGCGGACCTCCTTCAAACATCACCAGCTGAGGACCATGAAGTCCTACTTTGCCATAAACCACAACCCAGACGCCAAGGACCTGAAGCAGCTAGCCCAGAAGACTGGCCTCACCAAGCGTGTACTCCAGGTTAGACACACACCTTCACCATATTGTTCCTGATATTCAACAAAATGAGAAAAACTACACACAAAACAAAAAGTCTAAATGTTCTAGTGTATTATGATGGTAGCTAATATGATTGAATAATGGGATTTTGAAATCCAACGAGTAACAAAGGAGCATTTTCTATTTCAATTTCCAGATAAGAACGGTTTATTAAGGGAAGTGGGGATCACAACATAGAGCGATTGATTTCCACAAAGACCACAGCAAATTATCTAGGGGACTGAAGAAAAAAATGTG
>NC_138314.1:21872500-21915000 GCF_965601325.2 Salmo salar | reverse complement strand
CACAACAGAATACAGCATTCCTTTTCTCAATATGAAGTTTCTAGTCAGGCTTTTCTTTCACGTGTTGTTGGACAACTGAGACTACATCATTTATGAATAGCAGACACAAAGACTTGAGTGTGTGTGTGTGTGTGTGTGTGTGGGATAGCTTTTCAGGAAATGCAGGATAGTTATGGTTGAGTCCAGCACTGATTTGAGGAGTATAGTGATGAATTGTAGAAAGCCACTATGTAAAATGATTTTACTGTCCTTAGGCAGTCCTTTACTGGCCATATCTCAGAATGCATTCAAATATTGTACCCCATGTAAAAATGACCCCATGTATGCATTGTGCCTCATAGAGGCAGTGTCTTATAGAGGCAGATTCAGAAGTCTAGGTCTAGTCCTACCCAGATGACAGGGATGTTGGAGGTGTGAGAGACTAACATGGTTCTTGATTGAACTCATGCATGCACCCGTAATTGTATTCTCATTTTTTGTATGTAGATCCCCAAGTGGAGTATGCCCATACAACTGCAGCCCTTTATTTGTGATTCGGAACTAATATCATTGCGTGACGTTAGTGCATCTTCCCCACCCTCCATCCATTTAACATTAGCGATTCTAAAGTTTCTCTAATTATTGACATCGTAAATGCGCATCTGTTCCGTTAGCCAAACATGGAAAAGTTCCTAAAGGATGATGTTTATTCAGAAAGACTAGCCTTACAGAGAAGCACCATCTGAGCAGAAACACTAACTTCTGTGTGATCAGGGAGAACACAGTGTCTGTTCAGTCTTTCGGAAAGGACAGTATGGCTGTGTGTGTGCACGTACGTATGTCTGAATGTCTATCTGAATGAGAGGATGTGCTTGTGTGCGTTTCTATTATTTAACTGTATATGTTCGACTTTACAAACTGCCTGAAAGTGCTCGTCTGCCAATATTTGTGATACATGTAAGTTGATGGAATGATGTCTGTTCAGATTCAATAGACTCATTAAACCCTAACAACAACAGTCTGGTCTCTGTGAGATTACTTTGCAGGATGTCCTCAATAATTGATAAGATCTGAGCGATCATAAGATCTGCAGAGTCGTCCAATGCGTCCCCATTCAGTCCTCCAGATGGCAGCTATGACTCACAGCAGTCTGGTATCTGTCGTCATTTCCCTCTGTTCCTACTAAGCAGGTGAGCTGAAATCACTGTTGATATGTAGGATTATTCTGAGGTAAGATGGTATCCTATGCAGCATCTTGAAAAGGACAATGACAAAGTGGCCTGCATGTTGCAGAGACAGATTGACTTGCACTCACACTCCTGGCCCTGTCTGCAACCCCATTCTCCCTGCCTAGTAAGTGCAACAACACCCGTTGTAATTGAGAAAGCCAGCAGGAATTTACATTTCATTCTTATCTAAAATATTTCCATTTAGCAATGATGGATTGGCTATTGTCTCTTGTGTGAATGTTTGTGTGTGTATATGCGTACGCACACGCTGAGCAAAGACTTACTGTATATTAGTTTTGAAAGTTTGAGCTGGATGATGAAGTGATTGATTAAAAAGAATACAGGAGTGTATGTAATAAGACTATAACATTATCAAACCACTCATTCATGACAGAAATATGATGAAGGAGATTGCAATACTGTAGGTCTATACCCAGTGTAGTGCATCGGTACACGGAACAATGGGTGTAAACAGTGGAGAATATGTAAAATCTTCACTGTATCGTAATGAACCAAAGTGATGTGACCACAAGCAGCCCTATCTAACCATATTATCCAATCATAGCAGTCTACTGAAATAACTATACATTTCATGTTGAATAATGATAGCTCTGAGAGCGTTCCCTTTAACAAAATGTATTAGATGTGAATGCAGGAGGAAATTGGGGGAACAAAAAAAGAACACATGCTTGATGGGCTCAGACTCCTGGGGTTGAAATGATATGGCCTACACCTTGTCTTCAACTGTATCCAGTTACTCTGATCAACCTTCTGAACTACCCCCCCTCTCACTTTCCTCCTCGCAGAGCCCCGGCCAGACTATACCAACCAATTCCTCTCGAAGCCAAGGGGGACTCTGCTGCAGTCTGTTGGCAAAACCTTCCCGTTAGACACGTGTTTCATGCCAAATAGAGCTTGAATCAGAGTCAGCCCTCTTTTTGTATTACCTGTTAGGCTGTGATGAGATGTATCCCGTCACATGTAGTGTCCTTGATGCCCAGGGCTGTGCTCCCCTTCCCTCGGTGTGCCAGTCAGGAGAGAAGCCTGAACAAAGCCATGAGAGAAGAGCTGCTGGGAGAGTGAAAGAACTGATACTCTCACTGACTGTCGCCTGGACAACCAGGCACAGGAGGGAGGGAAGAGTGAGAGAAAGGGAGAAAACAACAAAACATAATTGTCATGGTGGCCAAGACTCATTGAGCAACATAAAGATCTCATAAGTCTTGTATCAGAGAGGCTGCACAACGGTGCAGGCGCTCTCCCTCGTGGAGCTAGAACACTGAACATTAAACAGAGATCAACAGAGCGAATCAAGTGAACATCTGGAGAACAAGTTTGAAATGAAATTGTTCAGCACAGGTTTGCATCCTCAGAGGACTCCATAGGGCTGCACATTCTGTCAGTTCATACCTCTACTCATCAAGCTCAGGTAAGATTCTCCGGCTTTGCTGTACACTGCAGTAAATGGAGCTCTCAGGTGGATTGAAAAGTTTCAGAGACCTTGGCTTGCTGTAATGGGATGGTTTTATTTTTTTATCTGTCGTCAAACTTCGCATGGCTCTGTAAATCTCCAGGCAATCACTCTTCTTCTGCAATCACCCACCATCTCCCCCAGGTGCAGCAGCAGTAGTGAGATTTCAGATTTGGGTTTATGGTACTTGCATGTGTTGAGGGAGTCATCCGTGTTTGCAAATATCAAACAAATTACTATCATTACAGTAGGTACAAATGGAGCATGAGTGTGAGGTCTTTACACTTGAACTATGCTGAACCTTTATATCCTAGGGATCTGTGAAGAATAGAGGCATCACCCTCAGTGATTCCCCTTTAGTTATATACTCAGTGCTCATACATAAGCAATGTCTGTCTTCTGGCATGCTGGGCTGAGATTAATGTCCCTTTTTAAATGATGTTGCATTGTCTGTGAATTTAAACCATGCTGAATCTGTGGGGCAGGAGAAACTGAAATCCATATTGGATGATATTGGATTCATCCTTTCCCAAATGGGGAAGGGGAGGAAGGAGAGCAGACTGGAGCATAACCTTTCTTACTGACAGCTAAAAATAGTATGTATGTATCCTCCTTACCCCCACCTTTCTAGACACTTGTGCAAACACACAGGCATACACACACACATCGGCACATCCCCAGAAAGCAAGAAATAAAAGCCTTATGTGCCTGTTAGTAAGGGTGTGTTGGATGGCATGCTGGGAGTGTTTAGAGTGCCACATCAGATCCACAGGAGACTAACACTCAGCATAGACAGTACAGTACCAAGAAAACCACACACTGCCACACAACAGCAGTAGTCACCAGCTGACATTCAACCCTGGGCATTGGTGCTTCACATTCCAAAGTCAACCCAAAAAGCTAGCATTTGGTCTGGACGGTTATATCTTCTGTTCTCTAGAAGGTTATTCACATAAGGATATTAATTCACCTTTCACTGCATTTTTTTAAATAGTTGTATCAGGGTAATTGATATGTCACAGCATTGTAAATGTACAAAATGATCAACCTCATCCAATGAATTTGTCTTTGCTGTGGAAGATCTGTAGTTGAAAATAACCTATATATTTAGCTGGGCAGTGTCTCTACAATATGGGTCTAAAAATAAATGACAGACTAGAATGACAAAGTTCCAGAATCATGCTGATTTGAAACTTTTGAGAATGCTTTTGTTATTTAATTTTTATTCCCCCACCCGCACAGCCTAAATTGACTTCCTCTGCTCTCAAGCATTAAAGAAAAATTAAAAAGTTGAATGATTCTGGCAGCTTGTAAACACATTTCTCATTCTCGCTTCAGCCCTTGGAGTGTTACCCTGCAGTTGAGGCTTCTCTCATAAAGATATTGTATGGCTAGAAAAGCGGCGCGGCTGAATTCATCAACTGGGGAAAAGGATGTGTCAGAGACCGATTACTCCAGGAGGCATCGCAGTAATCTGCCTGGTGGTGGAGGGAGCCAGGGATGCTCTACTGTACATCTATGTTATGTTATGTCTGTGTAACGGTGTTCTCAGCAAACGACCATTAACATGAAATACACAGCTCTGCTTTAATAGCACAGAGTCTGCATAACTGAAGAGTAGTGTGAGGGGCCAGCATGGTGTTTCACCACAACTGATCAGTAATTCCAGGCATGTGGAAACAAACAAGGCAGGTATGGAAATGTACAGAGCTAGCTGATTTTAAACTGCCTTGAATATTAAACTGCACTAAGCTGCCTTTCACACAGGACATCATCATTTGTTGGTGTTGTAAGGTGTTCCATTTCCCCTCTTTTTCTCCCTCTCCTTTCCCCTCTTTTTCTCCCTCTCCCCTCTCAACGGACTGATCCTGTGTCTAATGAATTTGTCCTCTGCAGACCCAGATGTTCTCCCAGTGCAGACAGATGTTGAACTGCTCTGTTCTCTCAGTGAGGGTGTCCATCTCTGCCCTGAACAATGGCATGGCACTGGGTGGACTCATTGTCATGGTGATCTCCTTGAATAGACTGTATTCGTGACTATGTGCAGGTGCAGCTGCAAATGTGTACAGATACCTAGCTACTACGGCTGATAACAAATCATAATGCCTATTTTCGTTCTTGATCAATGGCCATAGGTTTACCAACCAAATGAACAATCGATTCAAATACACTTATCTTATCGGAAACGTAAATATTCAAGACCCAGACTGAAGAGCGATATGGAAATTATGCACCCACTCTTTTGGCCTCCCGCCGCACCTAGATGACCCTGGAGCTCTATTCTAAAGATGGTAGATGACTTACCAATTTGTCGTTAGCACGATTATTGCCACTTGAATACCAAGTTACAGCAGTATCCTGTGTTTGCAGTGGAATGAAAAGAGGAAGGAACAATAGCTTAACACTATCAGAAGCTGTCTATCACCAGGGATAAAACCCCTCATACTCTCTCTAACATTCCACACGTCTCTCCACTCTCCGTAATTAGACAAGTGAGAGTATTTAATTTGCTGAAGATCAGCCAAACCCAAGTCGACTGCTGATATGGACAAAGACGCCACTGAGCACTCTAGGGGAAATATTGTTTTTTACACACACTGAAGGAATGAGTGAGAGGCATGAAATTACAGCCAATACTCTCTAAGCCCCCAGCCTTAGTGTTCAGCATATTAAACTGGCAGACCGGTACACTGCTTTGGGCCCTTGAGACAAGGTCCATCTTCTTCCTAAATTCTCCCCTTGACGTTCCTGTCAGCTGAATAAGAACCCTGTGTGTCTTGGCTATTGAGGGACAGATTTAATGGCTGTGCTCTTGCTGGCTGTGTACTGCAGAATACCCTGCACCACTATTATGACTGCTCTGTAAATTACCTATAGTTTGTCTGTTTTTCTGCCCAAGGACAGGAGAGGATTTGCTTTCGGAGAGTGTAATGAAGTACTGTGAGTGTTTGTGACAGGTGCTCCAGCCATGGACTTGGAAGACGAGCAATTGTTATTCCAGAGCAGCTGGGATGCTGAGAAAGAAGAGGAGGAGGAGGAGGAGGAGGGTGGGGAGTCAGATACCCAGATTAATGGGAGGACCAGCACCACTGGAGGCAATGGTGTGGGGAGCGGTGGGCTGGGTCTACACACAGCCCTGGGTGAGTGGTGTTGTCCTGGGAGTTCAAGTTTTTCTCCTCTGTGCCCTCTCTGCCTACATGTTCCTATACTGCCCCCCATTGGACATAGACCTTTCCTACAGTGCCTTTGAGGTTCACAGCCACTGCTCCGCTGAGCGGTTTGATGCACTCACCATTGCCATAAAGACTCAGTTGGGTTCCTGGGACAGACGCAGGCGTGACGTGGACCCCTATGACTCCACCGCTCTACAGGAGCTGCTGTTGGACATGCTGGGTAGGCAGGAACATCCAACAGAACATCACATGGAGGGCTGAACTCGGAATCTCTGAAAAAAAACTTGTTCAAAAGAGTAGTTATGGAACAGAGAGGAGATGCCCTGAGTCAGCAAGAGACTGAGAGGCATGGAGAGGCTAGGGGTGGTAAAGTAGAGGTAAGAGAGGAGGATAAGAATACAACAAATTTAGGAAAATCTGAGAGTCGTGAGTCCATAGAAGGAGAGGGCGACAGGGACAGTGAGAGATCTCAGACTAGGATGCGCAGGTTTGCTCCCAACTACTCATACCTGCAGAGCCAGGCCCTGTGGAGGATGGAGTTGGTGTTTGTAGCTCAGGGTGGGGGGGACAACAATATCTTCACCCCAGAGCGTCTCCGCACCATCCACCACATAGAGCGCCTGCTCATGCAGCATCCCCAGTTCCAACAGTTCTGTTGGAAGCCTCTGGAGGTCCTGAGAGACCTGCCCCTGGGCCCCTCCTACTGCTCCCCTCCAAGCTCCCTCCTCTCCTACCTCTTCCCCAGTGAACGGGGAGGCAGGCTCTACACCGATGGCATGGGACCCAACCTGGCTGACATCCATGGTGAGTCTGATGTTTATAAAACTGGGCAACTTCTGTACGTACAGTTGCTGCTCTGCGTGATTTAGTAGGGAGCTCTTCTGCTTAAGGGAGATCAAGCAGAATATTAAAGGGAGCAGGCAGTGACTGTACCACTTTGATCTTCACTTGTGTTTCTACTCACAGGTGCTCTGAGTCTAGCGATCACCCACCCACAGTTCTACTGGTATGTGGATGAGAGTCTGGCCCCTGACCGGCTCTCCTCCTCTCTCCTGCACATTGAGATCCAATTTGGAGCTCCGCTGCTCTCTTACTGCTCCCTCTAGGACCGGCCTGAGGAGCAGAGAAGCCGCTTCAGGAACTTTGTGGTTCAGTACGCTGACATCCTGGCTCAGCAGTCCACCAGGTGGGTTATGGCTTATGGGGCCCTCTGCCAATGCTGATGATACGCTGTGTGCTGTGTAAGCTTTAAAAGAACCACATTCTAAAAGACATAAAGAGCCATAAGATGAACTGATGCTGTTTTTAATTTCTCACAAGACTTTGACTCTCCAGACCAATTGTAATTAAGCACAATCAAAGAGTCCCTCCTTTCATGACACCCACATACTATTTTTTCATTCTCTTGTATCTGTCTCCTTATCTCTGGATATGTGGGATGCTAGCCAGGTGAAGGTGTTGTATGGGGGCACAGAGCTGTTTGATAACGAGGTGAGACAGACCTTCTACAGAGACATGTTGCTGGCGCTGATCAGTGGAGGCTGCATCACTCTGCTGGTCTATTTCCTCACCTCCTTCTCAAGTAAGGTCCCATGCACTCTCCCACCTGCATTAGATATAACATGCATGTTATTGCAACATTTCCTATAGGTCATATGCTGTTATACATGGTATCTGATAAGCTAGCATCAGTATAGTATTGTTATTATTTTGATACCACATGCATGAGGTCTCGCAGTCAGTCACTTTGGTGGGTCTCTACAGTGTTCCTGACATTCTTTGGGCTCACTAGCATTGGTCTTTGGGGTGAGATACCTTGGCATCCTCAATGGGGTTGCAGCCTTGTGCTGCTGCCTCCTGCGGCCGGACACTCATGCCCCGTTACTGTTTCATCCAGACACCAACCTCCAGACTCTACTGGGACTGAGGAACAACCTCAGTGCCCAGGGCATATCCTGCCACATGTGCTCTGGTGAGGCGTCGCCATCAATCTGTGTGATGGAACCCAGATGGGTGTAAAGTAAACTGATTCCACTACTTTAAAGCCCAATGAAACTCCCCAGTTCTGCAACTGTCTGGCTGTAAATGTCTTTAAGCAACATTTCAATTAATTTTAGACTGGGATATTAATTTACAGTCGACTCTTGGTAAGAGCTGACTCCATTGCATTATTATTCTTGCTATGGGTATTTGCATGCTCCAGTTCAGTGCTCACATTTACAATACTCCCAGGACATTGCATATACCAGGATAATAAGCTCTGCCAATCATTTAGCATTGAATCGAAATGTCCCCTGCAGGTCTGTTCATGGAGAAACCTCATCTTCTGCACAGCCCTACCCATACTACCCCCTCCGTGGCTTGGTTTCACGCCCAGCAACATACCAAAAGCACTTCAAACTCAACTCTACAGAGCCCAATCACACCAAGCACTTCCTCCATCACAACAGGTACTGGATAGTATGTTAACATATCAAAATAGGATCCACATGAATATATCCCTGGCAATGTTCTGTCAATGTTTGAATGTGTGCTTCTATTAATCTACTGCGTATACTACTACTGTATCTTTTCATGACAGGGCCTCTGCTGACCGTTTATGTCTCTAAGCTGGGTGTAGGCACTTCTATCACTCTGTACCGCTTCGCTCTGAATACTCGCATGCCCTCGCCTTGGAAAAGCCTCAGTCCTAGGAATGGAGAAGTTCCATCTTTTCAGGTTAGATGACCCCAAAATAAAAATGCGGTATTACTGGGTTATGATCGAATATCTAACTTCTGATAATCAGCTTCATCATATAACTTCTGGTGTCTCTAAACAGGCTTACATTGAACCTCACAGCAACTTCAGCACCCACATGACTGTGTGTGTGTCCCACCCCAGCCCTCGCTGGATGATCACTTCCCAGTCATGTGACCCACGCCACGGCTGGAGGTCAGAGTTCAGCTTCTATGTGGCATCGGCTGAGCAGCAGCACAGCAGGTAAAAGGAATGACGAGGGACAGATGGAGGAATAGAGAACAGTCAAGCTGTTTGTGGTCAAACTGTTAACACAGCTGTCCTTGTGCCTCCTAGGAGGCTGTATTTTGCCCAGCACAACCTTAGTCCTCATCCAAGCCGAGTGTGTGCAGAACCATCTGGTTGTGTAATCAGCTCCGGGCCTGACGGACCCACACGGGGCTACTTCTACACACTGCTCCCCACAGGTAAGAGCGGGAGAACATCTGGAGCCAGAAGACATCAGGGAACTGCATGAATACTGAAATAAAAGAGTGTACTATGAATTGTTGCTTATGAATGTGATGGAGTGACCTTTTTCCTAATTTGTACCTTGTTTCAAAGATTCCACCTCAACGAAAAGGTCCAGGACCTCCGGTTTTAACCCCTGTAGTGTTGGTGGCTGTGGCCAGCCAGCAGTCCGTTCTCTGGTTGACACTGGTGCCATGGTGTTTGGAATACTGGGAGTCAACCGCAGCCAACGCACAGACAACCACGTCATTGGGGACATGGTGAGGGGCCAACTGCGAGACAATAAAGATATGAAGGTGTAATTTAATAATCAATACTGTTTTACTTGTATTCATTTGCTTTAAAATTCTCTCCAAAGGGCAGTGTGATATTGGATCCAAACTTTGATATCTTCCAAGAGATTGGTCATCTCTGCCAAATCTGTAAAGTCATCAGTGCTAATAAACAGCTTGTGAAGCCGGGACGAGCCCAATGTCTACCCTCCGGTACAAACTGCACAGGCACAGTCTAACACGTATAACAGCACACATACACAAACCACGTTTGATATGAGTTACATGTATTCTCTCTCTCCCTCTCTTTAGGCAACAAGCTTTCTTCTATCCTGCCCTTACTCCACCCAGACTGCCACTCACTCCCTGAGCCCAACCTGTTGCCAGGCCAGCTGTCCCATGGGGCCGTGGGGACACACGGTGGCAGAGTGCGCTGGCTCTCCATGGCCTTTGAGTCTGTGAGTGCTAGCCACTGTTGTCCTTGGTGTATACTACCACCTCTAATGTAGTGATATAGCCCTGATCTGTGCCTGTAACTGAGCCCATGTATTTTTCATCTGTCTGTTCCTAAGACCACCTACAAGGGGAAATCCTCTTTCCAGACTCGCTCAGACTTCCTCCAATGGGAGACCTTCCTACAAGAGCAGCTCTCAGCTCTCCCAGAGTCCTCTGCTCTACGGAGAGGTTTCCAGACCTGTGAGCACTGGAATCCGGAGGACAGCTAATAAATATATGTAAAAGATGATTATTTCAGTCCTTCTGGGAATGTAACTTTCCTGTGCTGACTGACTCCATCCTGGGTTTTATGTAGGTGTGGAGAGCGCCCTCTGCAGTCTGCTTCTGTCCCTGGCCATATGTGTGGCAGCTGTGTCTGTTTTCACTACCCATACGCTTCTGCTGCTGCCAATACTGCTCACCATTATGGGTAAGACACTGCTGATCAAGCCTTTATTTTTATCAGGATGGCCCATTGTGAATAGACTGCGGAGAAAGGTCTCCAATAATTAGATACAATGCAGTATTGATGTGTCATTGGGTATAATAACTGTTGTAATGTACATACTGTATGTTCTGTGGTTTTAGCCGTGGGAGGATTAGGGGGTCATCTGTCTGTCAGTATGTGACTGTGATCTCTTGACCATATGCAGGGGTCATCTGTCTGGTGGTGGCCATCATGAACTGGCTGGGCTGGGAGTTGGGGGCCATCTCTCTGTCCATCCTAGTGGGCTCCTCAGTGGAGGGCTACCTGCTGGCTGGAGAGACCTTACCAGCCACACCAGAACACACCATGGTACGTACAACACAATCTGATATGCATCTATTATTGGCACATGAGGAATTTAATTTACATATTATATATTCTACTGTTAGAGAGACAAACTTGGTAAATGAAGGATTTGCCTTGAGTATATTCTGTTTACTTAAAAGTCACTCTGTGATGAATGCCACCGGGTTTAATGGAATATGGGGGCGGCAGGGTAGCCTAGTGGTTAGAGTGTTGGGCTAGTAACCGAAAGGTTGCAAGTTTGAATCCCCGAGCTGACAAGGTACAAATCTGTCGTTCTGCCCCTGAACAAGGCAGTTAACCCACTGTTCCTAGGCCGTCATTGAAAATAAGAATTTGTTCTTAACTGACTTGCCTAGTTAAAAAAAGGTTAAATAAATAAAATATGCCTGAGGGTTATGATGCATAAAGAGAAAATACTCATTATATAAATCTGTTTGTATTCTCAGGATCTGTCAGCTAAAAGGCAGAGACGGACCCTAGACGCAGTGAACCACGTAGGAGTTGCCATAGTGTCCAGTGCTGTACCCACAGTCATTTCAACCATCCTTCTCTTCTTCTGTGTCATTGTGCCTTTTGCTAAATTTGGTCAGATCGTGGCCATAAACACAGTAGTGTCCATTTTGTTCACCCTGACTGTGACAGCAGCCATGTTAGCCACCATGGGCCCTGCCAACTTCCACAGGCCTCCCGGTGCCGTGCTGAAGGCCAGCCTGGCAGTACTGGGCACCACAGCCTTTGGCGTTGCCCTGTGCTGGGCAACTAGGACCAGTCCCTGGCACACAGTAGTCACCATGTGACCACAAAAACTCAACCACTACTGTTACCTCTGTAAGCAGAACTAAGAGGCTTGGTCTAAACCTCAGTTTAGTATTGTTCTATACATGCAGCTGGAAGGTTTCAGATAAGTAAAAGCATCTTGTTGAAGTAGACCATTGTTGATGTGGATAAAGTTGAATAATTTTTTTACCAGAAGAACAGAATGTGGTCTCTTGAGAATAAATAGTCTGCAGAATAGGCTTTGGTTTCTGTGGATGCAGCCAACTGCCCACAGAAGGAGATTACACAGTGTTGATTAAATACTGGTTGGGTCCACGTTGTTCTATTGTCCATGTTACTCTGTTCCTGAGAATATTTTTTTTCTTCTGAAAATTACTGGCTTCTCTGACCTGCTGTTAGCAATAACCTCATCTCTGGAGATTTGAAACCACACTTTGAGGTCCAAGAAGACAGGCGTTGAATCATTAAAACAATATGAATCATTGTCATGCACTCCCTTATTCCAGTGATAAGCCTATCACTCACATAACACCTCTTCACTTGTCTGATTGTTCAGAAGAGAATGTTGCGAGTCAAAAGATTATTCAAGACAAGGCCAGTGTAAATTGGGAAGATTGTAAAAACTGGTTTAAAAGGTTCTTTACTTTACTGGCCTCACTCTTGTCCAGTCTACATGTGTAGATCTTAGATGTAGTGTGAGATATCTCATCGGGTTCTTGGTTACCTCCCTGACCAAGGAAGGCCCGTCTCCCTGATTGCTCAATTTGGCCAGGAGGCCAGCTCTAGGAAGAGTCTTGGTGGTTTCAAACTTTTTCTATTTAAGAATGATGGCGGCCACTGTCTTCTTGGGGACCTTCAATGCTGTAGCCATTTTTTGGTACCCTTCCCCAGATCTGTGCCTCGACACAATCCTGTCTCGGAGCTCTACGGAGAATTCCTTTGTCCTCATGGCTTGGTTTTTGCTCTGACATGCACTCTCAACTGTGGGACCTTTATATAGACAGGTGTGTGCCTTAACAAATAATGTCCAATCAATTGAATTTACAACAGGTGGACTCCAATCAAGTTGATCATCTCAAGGATCTGAAGGGTCTGAATACTTATGTAAATAAGGTATTTCTGTTTTTTATTTTCAATAACCTGTTTTTGCTTTGTCATTATTGGGTAGTGTATGTAGATTGATGAGGAAAACAATTTAATCCATTTTGGAATACGGCTGTAACAACAGAATGTGGAAAAAGTCAAGGGGTCTGAATACTTTCCGAATGCACTGTACTGTATGCTGCTAATAACACACACACTTGGGAAATGTTTTCCTTCTCCTGAGGCTACCTACTAACACACTCCTTGAGTGCTGTAACATTCGGTGGTAATAGAGCAGTGATTTGAGGAGCATTTCGAGGAAGGGATATTGCAATTCCACGAACAACAATTGCAATTCCGCAAACAATGCCACAGACAGAAGTAACTCAACTTTAACATCTGATAAGGAAATTAAGGACTAACCACACATATCTGAACAAAAATGCTAAGAAAAATGCTAGCCCTCTCATTATGGTTCAAATGTACTGTACATTTCTCTCTAAGGCCTAGATTCAATCAGATCAACGATAGCTGACACACTGATGTTTTGGAGGTGTGTGAGGTCGAACTGCATACACCGCCACATTCGTATAAAAGGTCAGAATGAGAAAGTGTAGGCTATATATAAATAATTACGCTCAAATTGACAAATCATTAAACTAAATAATGAGAATTTCTATCATCATAATCGAGGTGTAGATTAGGCTTACATTTCACGTTCCAGTGTTCGAACTTGTAAACAAGACTGCATGGGATTTCTGTTAATTTGACTGTGCAGCCAATGACAATGTCTGCTTTACGTATAATGCACTGCCAAAACAACAGCTATGCAGTCTGCAAAAGCAGATTTGATTGAATAGACCCCGAAGCAATACTGTAGTATCTTCATGCACTTCAGACTGTAAATGGTAAATTGTAAACCTACAAAAATGTGAGTTATGTACTGTGGTGAAGGTATCAATTCTATGGCACAGTCGGTGCTTAATTTGAGCCGATTCTTGCCCTTGACTTTTTCGTTGTGGAACGTATTTGCCAGGATCTGGTACCTCTCATCGCATTACTTTTTTTTTCTTCACTGTAATGTAAAAATGTGAATAAAAGCAATCACAGTTAATTCGAGTTGCCTTTGTAATTCTAATGCCCCCTAAAAAACGTATTGTGAAAACGTAGATTTTCAGCCATTGCCTGATATTCTAAGAATGAATTTGCGTTGGGAGGACCGGGTTTATAGTTTGCGCAACATTGTAGCCTAGGGAACAACACGTTGCTGTGGTGTGAGATAAGCATGCCGGTAGCCTATCTCTCACAGAACTAGAATGAGATTCACTTTATATTATCTCCAGTGGCGATTTGGGAGATGAAGGTAAAAAATGGTGGGATGCATGCCAGCAAATCCACTACACAACACAAAACTAAACGATTAATTGCACTATAACAGTGACAAACGGTGCCCACAAACTGTTAGGGCCTACATAAATCTGCCCCATATATGCCAAAAGCCTCTCTCTCTCTCATTTTACTTTGTAAAACAATGTTGTTTGCTCAATATGCCTGTTTGGAAGTTGATAGAATATTGTGGTAGCCTCTACAGACAGATCAGTACTTACTAAAAGTCTAGTGGCGGCCGCTGATTTGTTGAATACCCAGGGCACGAGGTGGTTGGTGTTGTCAACAAAGCAGCATGACAGAAATATATGATGCCACGTTTTCGAACTACTGGTAGTTTCTTTGAGAAGATATATAAAGCGATCTGTGCATTTGAACAACAGCATAAATACAGTTGAAGACGGAAGTTTACATACACCTTAGCCAAATAATTTAAACTCAGTTTTTCACAATCCCTCACATTTAATCCTAGTAACAATTCTCTGCCTTAGGTCAGTTAGGATCACCACTTTATTTTAATGTGAAATGTCAGAATAATAGTAGAGAGAATTATTTATTTCAACTTTTAATTCATTCATCACATTCTCAGTGGGTCAGAAGTTTACATATACTCAATTAGTATTTTGTAGCATTGCCTTTAAATTGTTTAACTTGGGTCAAATGTTTCGGATAGCTTTCACAAGCTTCCCACAATAAATTGGGTGAATTTTGGCCCATTCCTCCTTACAGAGCTGGTGTAACTGAGTCAGATTTATAGGCCTCCTTGCTCGCACACGCTTTTTCAGTTCTGACCACAAAACTTCTATAGGATTGACGTCAGGGCTTTGTGATGGCCACTCCAATACCTTGACTTTGTTGTCCTTAAGCCATTTTGCCACAACTTAGGAAGTATACTTGGGGTCATTGTTAATTTGGAAGACCCATTTGCGACCAAGCTTTAACTTCCTGACTGATGTCTTGAGATGTTGCTTCAATATATCCACATAATTTTCCATCCTTATGATGCCATCTATTTTGTGAAGTGCACCAGTCCTTCCTGCAGCCGTACAACATGATGCTGCCACCCCCATGCTTCACGGTTGGGATGGTGTTCTTCGGCTTGCAAGCATCCCCCTTTTTCCTCCAAACATAATGATGGTCATTATGGCCAAACAGTTCTATTTTTGTTTCATCAGACCAGAGCACATTGCTCCAAAAAGTACGATATTTGTCCCCATGTGCAGTTGCAAACCGTGGTCTGGCTTTTTAATGGCGGTTTTGGAGCAATGGCTTCTTCCTTGCTGAGCGGCCTTTCAGGTTATGTTGATATAGGACTCATTTTACTGTGGATATAGATACTTTTGTACCTGTTTCCTCCAGCATCTTCACAAGGTCCTTTGCTGTTGTTCTGGGATGGATTTGCACTTTTCCCACCAAAGTGCGTTCATCTCTAGGAGACAGAAAGCGTCTTCTTCCTAAGCGTTATGACGGCTGTGTGGTCCCATGGTGTTTATACTTGCATACTAATGTTTGTACAGATGAACGTGGTACCTCCAGGTGTTTGGAAATTGCTCCCAAAATTGCTCCCAAGGATGAACCAGACTTGTGGAGGTTTACAATTGTTTTTCTGAGGTCTTGGCTGATTTCTTTTGATTTTCCCATGATGTCAACCAAAGTGGCACTGAGTTTGAAGGTAGGCCTTGAAATACATCCACAGATACACCTCGAATTGACTCAAATTATGTCAGTTATCCTATCAGAAGCTTCTAAAGCCATGACATCATTTTCTGGGATTTTCCAAGCTGTTTAAAGGCACAGTCAACTTAGTGTATGTAAACTTTGGATCCACTGGAATTGTGATACAGTGAATTATAGGTGAAATAATCTGTCTGTAAACAATTGTTGGAAAAATTACTTTGTTTCATGCACAAAGTAGATCTCCTAATCGACTTGCCAAAACTATAGTTTGTTAACAAGAAATTTGTGGAGTGGTTGAAAAACAAGTTTTAATGACTCCAACCTAAGTGTATGTAAACTTCTGACTTCAACTGTACACCTATTTCACTTTTGCATAGCAAAAAAAAGGAATGACCTCTGACATGCGTCCACTGTTTTGAACAGATTAGATTATACTATTTAGAATGAGCTCACATCATGAGTGCATAAGGGAGAACGCAACAAGCATGCAGATGCAATAAGTGAAAACACATCATCTAACTGGGGATAGCTAGCTTACATAATGTCACAAAGCATGTTGCCCTAGCCAGTTAACTTTTTTTCTGAAATAACTTCATATTTACGAGTTAGTCAGATATTAGTTTAGAAAGACTTGAAATTGTCATCGGAGCTAACTAGCTAGCAAGCTGCTTATCAAAGGTAGATAACTGGTTAATTCGACCCAAAAATCTACCAAAAAATGTCTCAATGTTTCTCAAAATTATTGTAGCTAGCTAATTAATTTGATCATGCTTTGTGATACATAAGGTCATATGCTGTTTCAATCCACACAACATAAAATTTGCGTGATTGCACACGCACACTTCACCGAGTAGGTGTTTCCCAATGGAAATATGCAAATACATGCTCTAGCTCATGCTTGGTTCTGCCCCCTCCTTGCTTGTCCTGCCTACTATGACCCATTTGTACTCGGAGTGGACTTCTAGTCCGACTCAGGAGGCGGGTACACCATCCACCGCTTCCGAGTATATTACTCGCTAATGTTCAGTCTCTGGACAATAAAATAGACCAGCTCAAGGCGAGGATCTCCTTCCGAGAGACATCAGAGATTGTAACATACTCTGTTTCACGGAATCATGGCTCTCTACGGATATACATTCCCCGTCCATACAGCCAGCTGGGTTTTCAGTACATCGCGCAGACAGGAATAAAGAACTCTCAGAGAAGAAGGGCGATGGTGTATGTTTCATGATTAACCACTCATGGTGTGATTACATACTTAAACTCAAGTCTTTTTGTTCACCCGACCTAGAATACCCTACAGTCAAATGCTGACCGTATTGCCTCCCGAGAGAATTCTCTTCGGTTATAGTCACAGCAGTGTATATACCATGACGGTTCTCAAGGAACTACCCTGGACTTTATGCAAACTGGAAAGCACATATCCTGAGGCTGCATTAATTGTTGTTTGGAGATATTAACAAAGCAAATTTGAAGAAAACGCTACCAAAGTTCTATCAACACATTGACTGTAGCACTCGTGCTGGGAAAACACTCAAGCACTGCTATTTTCTCTTCAGGGATGCCTACAAGGCCCTCCCCCGCCCTCCCTTCGGCAAATCAGATCACAACTCCATTTTGCTCCTCCCTTCCTATAGGCAGAAATTCAAACAGGAATTATCTGTGCTAAGGTCTATGCAACACTGGTCTGACCAATCAGAATCCATGCTTCAAGATTGTTTTGATCACGCAGACTGGGATATGTTCCAGGTAGCCTCAGATAATAACATTGATGTATACACCGACACGGTGACTGAGTTCATCAGGAAGTGTATAGGGGATGTTGTTCACACTGTAAAAGTTACAACCTACCCAAACCAATCACAATTCAATGGCTCAGACAAGAGACGTATGTGTCAGATCCTATTGGCGCGTTCTAGCAGTTATTTGCATATTTCTGTTAGGGAACCTCTACTTTGTGAAATACACGTGTGCAATAAATCATGCGCCTCTTCTAAACAACGCAATTTTTTGAAACTTTGGCAAAGTGTAAAGTCTACAAAACATTGTCCACTTTGTTTGTTACAGATTATAGTTTTGGAAACAGAAAACTGTATTGAGATCAAATATTTTATCGAGGAGAAAATGTGCAGGATGTCGGTCAAAATTCATCTCGCTCCATGTTCTTCCACTGCCGGCCAGTGGGCTTCCTCTCATCACCATATTTGGTGAGTGGAAAAGCCAAACGGATGCTTCACATTTATACCTACATCCAGTGAAATGTCTGTCTCATTGTTCTTGCGCATGCATGCCATTTTTTTATGGGCCTAATAATGACGTAATTTAAAAAGGAATGACCTTTTAATGTGGCATGAGCACAACTAATTAGGAATTGCCATTGATTAGGCCTACATTAATTGATGCGTCTTGCTGACAAATTTCCCTTTTTTGTAGCCTGAAAAGTTTGGACACCTGAAATGAGGCTGAAACTGTCCCGGAAAAATGGGATGGTCACTAATACACTATTTACTAAACTAGGCTACAATGCGTCTCACCATGAACTTCAAATAGGCCTACCAGTAACCCCTGATGTAGTGGTAAAAAAAATTGGTGGGTAAACTCTGATTGTGGTAAATAAAAGTAACGCCCCCTATACTTTTAATGCATTTTTCTGCAAAATGTGGTAAAACAGAGTTAACTTGCTTTTACTCTCCACTAGACCTACCCTCTCAGCCAAGGCAATTTTACACATGAACACACGCAAGACAGGAAGCCTACATTCAATAGAAAATGAGTTGAATCAAAACATGTTTTACACCCTATTCATGAATTGTCCATAATTCATGAGTTAATGCTAGGTGTCTTCACAGATCATGTGATATAAAATACTACCTTTCCTTACATTAATTACATTTATGACAGTGTTATTTGTCATTATTGAGCATTTAACAATTGAATTAGGACACTAAATTTAAACCCTGTACCAACTATGGATCTTGGCGATCTCGGAGAATGCACTGTAAGTGTATCTATTCCTACGTAACATTTCATTAGGCCTATGTTTCGCCGTGAAACACTTCTCATGGTCACACAAATCCCAAATAATGTAGGCCTGTACCATCGCAAAATCGAATGCTTCTAATCAACCGAACTTTAAAACCTCGTCTAACCGAAAGAGTTACCTTATAGGCTTACTGTCGTAACGTGTACTTGTTGGATGGATTGGATGCGCATCTGGCTTTAGAATAGTTATCTAGTGATATTGTCGACCATCATCAGTTGATCAAGGAAAGGAAACAAATATTGATAAAAAAAACAGTAAAGCTAAATAAATGGTCTACTACTTCTGGCCAAGTATGGCACGAAGAACAACAGTACCCGCGCACACCTGGAAAAGAAGCAAAAGCAAACAATGATAAATCAACAGATAAATCTAATGCATTGCAATAAAGGCATAGGTTATTTTTTGTCAAGGACGCGTGGAAAACAAATAGCGACAATTAGGAAGTACAAAGGAAAATCTATGCATAAAGAGCTCAGTTGAGGCTGAAATTCAACACTACTGAGTGTACAGTGTTCCACATAGAACTACATGGATTTATCCATAACAGAGAAGTGGGGGTGTTCGTTTCATTTAGAAGCTTTTATTTTCATATTTACCAATGTAAAACATACACTATATATACAAAAGTATGGTGGATTCGGCTATTTCAGCCACACCTGTTGCTGGCAGGTGTATACAAATCGAGCACACAGCCATGCAATCACTATAGACAAACATTGCAGTAGAATGGCCTTACTGAAGAGCTCAGTGACTTTCAATCGCACCTTCATAGGAAGCCACCTTTCCAACAAGTCAGTTGGTTAAATTTCTGCCCTGCTAGACCTGCCCCAGTCAACTATAAGTGCTGTTATTGTGAAGTGGAAACATCTAGGAGCAACAAGGCTCAGCCTCAAAGGGATAGGCCACACAAGCTCACAGAACGGGACCGCCGAATGCTGTAGCGCATAAAAATTGTCTGTCCTAGGGTTGTAACACTCACTACAGAGTTCCAAACTCCCTATGGAAGCAACGTCAGCACAATAACTGTTTTGTCGGGAGCTTCATGAAATTGGTTTCCATGGCCGAGCAGCTGCACACAAGCCTAAGATCAACACGTGCAATGCCAAGCGTCGGCTGGAGTGTTGTAAAGCTCATCGCCACTGGACTTTGGAGCAATGGAAACACATTCTCTGGAGTGATGAACCACGCTTCACCATCTGGCAGTCCGACAGACTAATCTGGGTTTGGTGGATGCCAGAACACTACCTGCCCCAATGCATAGTGCCAACTGTAAAGTTTGGTGGAGCAGGAATAATGTTTTTTCATGGTTTGGGCTACAGCATGCAATTACATTCTAGACAATTCTGTGCTTCCAAATTTGTGGCAACAGTTAGGGGGAGGCCCTTTCCTTTTTCAGCATGACAATGCCCTCCCTCGTGCACAAACTGAGGTTCATGCAGAAATGGTTTGTCAAGATCACTGTGGAAGAACTTGACTGGCCTGCACAGAGCCCTGACCTCAACCCAATCAAACACCTTTGGGATGAATTGGAAGCCGACTGCGAGCCAGGCCTAATCAGTACCCAACCTTACTAATGCTCTTGTGGCTGAAATGGAAGCAGGTCCCATCAGCAATGTTCCAACATCTAGTGGAAAGCCTTCCCAGAAGAGTGGAGGCTGTTATAGCAGCAAAGGGGGGACCAACTCCATACTAATGCCCATGATTTTGGAATGAGTTGTTCGACGAGCAGGTGTCCACATACTTTTGGTCATGTAGTGTATTTACCACTACATTTTAAAGAATGGTTAAATTAGCTTTTTTTTTGAAAGCCCCCCCTAAAGTTTGTCTTCTGTTGCATTTAGGGGAGCTAACGTCTCATTCAGGGGAGCTTGGGACTGTAAGTTTATATCTACAAAACGATGATTCTGAGATAATTGGCTTTAAAGTTCCAAACCCTCATTGGTTTATCAACATGAATTGGGGTTATTTAGAGTATTATATAGCTAGAGACCATTTAACAAAACAAGGCTATGTCTATAACTCAAATTTGACAAAAATGCAAATAGAGCCTTATAGTCAAAAACTCTCGAAATAGCCTACCAAAATGTCGGAAATTATAAGCAGAAACATTTCCAAATTTGGCACAAAAAAAACCATTCTGCAGTCTTTGACTGTAGACTACAGTGTATTTTCTATATTTGCGTGTTAGGGTCGGGTGCGGGCCTCAGATTTTCACTTAATCATATAGTCTAGCGGTTACGGAGAGGTGAGGCTATTAGCAATTGTTGGAGGGTGTGAGTGAACAAACAGCTAGACCGCACACCACTAGTCTATGCCATGAGGCGAAAGACCAGGTCACAGCCATGATAAAAATGTCATAACACATGGCCTCATGTTATTATTGCTTAAATAATGTTTTTTAAGTTAGACTACATGATGAATCTGTAACTGGATTAAGGACTCTAATCAATCCACATTGCGTAAATTTCAGCTTTCCAGCGTGATTGAATTTTACAGGCAATGTTCCGCCTTTAGTGGCGACTGCATTCACCGTAAACGTTCCACATGTCGGCTCAATCGGAATTTACCTTTACCTTATGTCTATTGCGGAATCTGTAACACTTCAGTACATTATATGTCTAGACCTGTTGCTGTAAGCATTAAATAAAGAAGGTATGAGATGGAGGAAGAAGAAAAGTGGTTATTTTAATTCCCTTAATTTAAACTGATTTAAGAGTGATACTTGAAATGATATAGGTTTATGTTACATATAACCATCTAAGGTTCTAAGGCACACATTTCAACTGCACTTCTAATGCACTACCCACTTACTCTATCTGAGGAAATTATAGATGTTCTTGAAGGGCAAACATCCAAAAGAGATGTTATTTCACTGTTTTTGATTGCAAGTAGACTACTGCTCTTAACTACGGCTCAAGTTTTTAGAATCACACTTGTGTGTCCCCTTGTCCTTGGTTTGCAGCCCTTGCCTCCGATTTTGCTTGGTAACACCATATCTCACGGGAGCAGAGATACCACAATCAGTTTAGTGTGACGCTCAGTGAATTCGAGTGTCGCACTAAGCCGATTGTGACAGCTTAGACATGTCTTCTCTGGTGACAGTTAATAATTAATGATAAATAGCTCATGCGCAATTCATTTTTCATGTAAATCATTTGGCACACAAAGAACTGTTATTGACATAGATATCCACAAGCCACCTACTGTCTGATGACTAGTGTCTCTATTCAATCCGCATCGCGGAAGTTCAGCTTTACAGCGCGATTAAAATTTAAAGGCAATGTTCACCGTAAATGCTGCATATGTCGGCTCAATCTGAAATTACCTTTACATTTCTATTGCAGATCTGTAAAGCGATTCAATAGAGCCCTAAAGCACACAGCACCCTGACAGCTTATGTTCAACATTGTTTTGTACCTTTACTTAACTAGGCAAGTCAGTTAAGAACAAATTCTTATTTACAATGATGGCCTATAGCGGCCAAACCCGGCCAACGCTGGGCCAATTGTGCGCCTCCCTATGGGACTCCCAATCACGGCCGGATGTGATACAGCCTGGATTCGAACCAGGAACTGTAGTGACACACTGAATTGCAGTGCCTTAGACCGCTACACCACTTGCGAGCTCAATATGGAATATGATTAGATGTCTGTGCTTATATATCCTACTAGCGCTGTATGAGACAAGCTGATGTGATCATTTCATAATTTGTCATTACTGTTCATCAACCATGGCAGAAAATATAATATTTAGTTAATTAAATGATTCCAAGAATAATTGCTTTTTAATTTTACTGAACAGAACCATTGTATTTCCTGCTGAGCAAGAAAAAAAAAAATACAGATACTTTTCATATTAGCAGATTTAAAATGCACAAAGACAGGCTATGCTATTTGTTACTGTTAGATGTACAGATTTGGTTTCCAGTGAGCACAGCTAGTGTGAGTTCAGTCTATTTGGTGCCACCCTGAGGATTATTGCTTGATAACATTATCACTCATGCAACATGAATAATAAGGCAGTATTGTACAGAGCAAAACAGTGGCTGAACCATTATGTCAGAGGTCACTGGATATGTTCACAGGTCATCATTATTACAGATATGTTGAAACCAAATATAACCTGAAACTCAAACTAAACCCAGGAAATCATTTCAGAAGATGAAATGGTTAGCCTTTTTGTGGGGCTAAGAGTGTGTGATTGAATAACTGAAAATGCTTCGTCTTCATTGGTTTGTGGAGCTTGGCAGTCTCAGACCAATGTGCTTCAGGCTGTTAGAAAAGAATCAGTTCTGACTCCTGTGGAAGTATTTTCTCTCTACAGTGCCCAGGACTCTCAGCTAACCAGCACATGCTAAACACAGACAGCTGAAAAGAGACAGGAGCATATGACAGCATACAAACACACATAGCACTTACTTTGTTATCACAAGCACATCCATTGGTTTTTACAAATCCAACCATGCTAAACATCTGCATTGATTGGTTATAAAGGCAAAGACATTAAGTGACACAGCTGGCATTGTCAGTCAAATGAAAAAGAACCTGAAAATAGAGTGGGATAACAGTAATTGACATGTATTCAACATCAGTCTTGCTGCAAAATACCAACACTTTCATACTAGCATGGAATTCTGCAGTGCCCCACCATAAACAGATGATTATATTGTGCAATGTGTTGCTATGACAATGACTACTCAGACTTGCCAGCATCCAGAACCTTCTATTACAATAAAGGAGTCTCTGGCTTGCACCTGGAGATTATACTATCTATGGAGAGTTTTAGTCTAGTGGGAGAAAATCCTGCACATTAAAACTTTAGATCAACACTAAAACAGAAACCATATCTTTATTCCCCAATGTTACAGGGTACAAACAGCTCTCCAGCACGCCTGAGAAACTAAATGGAGCAATGAAAAAAAAATAATCAGGGAATAGAAGTGATTTGCATAAAAATGCATAAAAAATAAGTGAACTTGCATTTTACAAAATCTCATGAGTTCATGATTTGGAACAATTCACTGTAAAGTGCTTACTGATTTGAGGAAAGAATGTCACTTCCCTTTGAATAATCATACTCATTACAATTACACAGAGAGGTACAGCAATAGCCCCTCAATGGGCAAGCAATTACCAACCAGAAGACATGGGTCACATTTTATTTATTAGATAACTGCTTCCTTAATTTCCTTGTTAATGGTAATAATGAGAATCATGTACTGGTGGCCAGGACAATTCCAATTACACTTGCAATTCTCTAACATACAGTATCAAAACCTCAAGTCAAAGGTATTCCTCTAATCCTCTTACGGATTGGAATCCTTGAACAATAGGGATGGGGATGTGAGGAGAGGAGCTCTAGTATTCCGGAGGAGTGCGGCCGGGAGGTTGGGGTTGGCTAATCCCTCTGGAACTCTCTCCGGTCTCCTCCTCTTCTCCTTCTTCCCCCCTGGCATGGTGGGCTGGCCTGACAAAAGCAGGGATCTGTCCAGCTGATGCCTGCCTTCCTACAGGTCCTGAGAATCCACTGTTGTTCATTTAGCTCTCATTAGGAGGCATTTGTTTTTAAAATAAAATAAAAAATAAAAAACCTGGGGGTAGATAAACTTTCCCCCTGAATCCGCCTAAACCGAATATCCACCCACCCACCCCAATCATAACCATAAAAAAGGTAAAAACAAGGTCTACTGCAGAATGGCTTTACTCCTCACAGTCTGTCGGGGGCTGGAGCCCCTGGGAACTGAGGTGCGGTTGGTGGTCTTGCGGCTGTTCTGTCGTTTCTGAATAATCTTGGTGGCCGAAGGTTTCCGAGTGTCAGGCTGGCGCCTCCCCTGGGGGCCCCTCCGCTTGCCCCTCTTCCCCACCCGGCCCTTTCCGGCCCCCGCTGGTCACTTGCGCGAGTGCAGTGTGTCCTGGAACTTAGTGCTGGTGTAGCGGACATGGAAGCCTTTCTTGTTGATGGTGTCGTCAGAGTGGAACTTGATTACAATGGAGTCGCCGGCAGAGTAGATCTCCTCGGGAGGCTGGGGGAACAGAGGGGAAAAAAACACAGATTGAGTTAACGGCTGTCGGTTTCTGGCACTCTGACTGCACTTCAATTAAAACCAAATGATATCTCATAGATACAGACTGAGGGGACTGTAGCGTAAGGGAGGGGGAGGGCTGTTGGAGTGAACAACTTATTCTCCAATAAAACCCATAATGAGCTTTCCACCTTACTTTACAGTCTCAGTTTGCAATTTAGTCCAACATGTCTAAAAAAGGACTTGGAGGAAGTGGTAATTTTGGTACTGTGAGCATTATGTGCCCTCCAGCTCCTGCTAGAACTGATTTACAGTACCAGGCATCAGTAAAGTAGCTAGAGAGATAGAGAGACAGGCGTATTATTAAGTATGTTAAATGAAATCAAGGTTGTTCCATGGCCTATGGAGCTAACGTTTCAACTCCCCAGTGGCCTCATTGTTCCAGCTACCCCACACCCGCTGTAGCCTTAGCACTGATTCATTCTCAGTTACAGCTCAGTGCTGGAGACCATGATAGCCTATCACAAGCCAGCCAGGGCCTGCTCTTATTGAGCTCGGCTGCTACTGAAGCAATATTGTCCAACCCAGAGGAACACATCAACTTTAACAAAGTGATTAAAGATGGAGAGCGGAGTGGAAATCTTCACAACCATGGGGCCATTCTTTAACGCTCAAACACAGACACACAGTATTAAAGGTTATTCGACTGCAGAGGTAATTTTACACTGCCTCTGAAAGTGTTGTTTTAACACAGCTGCAGTGGTTCAATAAAACTAGGCCTGAATGAGAAATTATATTATGACAGTATATTGTTGGTGCTAGAAATTCTGTTGGGCAGAAAAAGCCTTTCAATAGATGAGGTTATCAGTGATTTTACCCCAGAGCCACAGTAGCGTCCCAGCCTTGGGGACTTGGTGTCAGCGCCATCAAAGAGCTCCATGTAGTCGTAGCCACAGTCAGCCTCCTCCTCGATTTCAAAGGTCTGGAATATGAGCTCCACCCCATAGCCTTTCTCAGCAGCAATCACCCACTGGCAGTCAGATGCACCGGGGTAGTTATTGTCCCCAAATTGAGCATGGGAGTACAGGTCTTTGGTCTTGACCTCAGCCTTGAGACGACCTCCACACTCTGGAGATAAACACCATAGACATCATTTAGAAGGAACTAACCAATGACAATTTATGAGAAACCACTGCAGTATTTATATTCACAAAGTGGGCTAGAGTCTAAGTTGTGATGGCAGTAATATACCTGCTGTGTGGGAGGCCTCGAAGCCCTTCTTCTGAACAGAGTTATCAGAGAAGAAGCGGATGAACATCTTGTTGGCGCTGGACATGATGGGAGGAGGCTTCTTGCTGCCACAGAAGCGACCCAGACTGGGGGCTTTGCTATCGCGCCCGTCATAGATCTCAATGTGGTCGTAGGCACACTCTAGATGGGCCTCCATGTCAATTTCATTGAAGGCCTAAGACAAAGCATGAGGGGAGAGAAATAAGGAAAGAAGGTCGCAGGTATACAGCCTGTTTTACAAAAGCTAGAATAGCGGAGTATGAAATATAATGGTTCCCTATCAGGGTAATAACCTTAAGAAACCAATTGGAATAAAGAGCATAAACACATGCAATCACTTTTCATTGGGTAGGCCAAGTTAACCATATTCAAAAATCTGAGATATGTACAGTCTGCCATGGACTGTACACATACAAACGGTATGATTGTGACAGAAGGGAGAGAGAGATTTGCGGTTAGGGGATTGTTTCAATCAAGCAGAGGCTGTGGTGCTCAGTACAGTACAGTGCAAAGTCCTCAATGGTTTCCACAGTTCACCCAAACACATGCATACCCATACCTACACACACACACATGCAATCTGTATGTTAAGACTGTAGAGAGAGTTGGAGGGGGACACATACGATTTTGATGCGATGGCCTGCGATGGTGGAGAGTGCCCAGGTGCATGCCTTCTTGCTGGGGTATTTATCTGGCCAATTGGGGCTTGTGATAGTGCCAGTCACACTGTTCACAACGTGATCACAGCCGGCTGGAAAAATACATCCACAAGATCAACATCGCTCCCCTGTATCATTACTGCTCCACACAGGCCAATGTTCAAACTCCACTCAGGAGCTGCACTGTGGTACTTGGCACAAGGGAGTGTGTACTTGCTCTCCTCCAATCATTGCAATAGGAAGGCATCCACTGGAGGCTGTTGAGGGGAGGACAGCTCATAATAATGTCTGGAACGGAGCCAATGGAATGGCATCAAACACATGGAAACCATGTGACTGATGCATTTGATACCATTCCACTTATTCCACTCCAACCATTATCTGTCTCCACAATTAAGGTGCCACCAACCTCCTGTGAAGTCATCCCCCTAAAAATAACCTCCAGAGCTCCAACCCGCATAAAATACATAAACCCAGAATCAATGTGCCAGTGGGTCTCAGTTTCAGTGTGCAGGTGGCCGATCGGTACCTTCTTTGCAGTCGTGTTTGTTCTCGTGCAGCACAAAGCCACTGCGGCACTGACAGCTGTAGCTTCCGAAGGTGTTGACACACTCGTGTTGGCAGCCTCCATTCTCCTTTGAGCACTCGTCTTTGTCTGGGGACATAAAGGGACACTACCTTCGTGAACGTTTCTCCCACACTACCACCCTGCCATTAGAACTCAAACACACTTGTGGGGTCGAATTGATTAACCTTCACTCATACACACAGAAACAGACTCTTGGAGGGAAAGACACACACACACACACACACACACACACACACACACACACACACACACACACACACACACACACTCACCTGAGAAGAACTGAGCTTTGAATCCCTTCTTGGAGACTGTGTTGTCTGACTTAAACTCAATGCGCATGTTGTTGTACTGAGAGGTGATGGCCTCAGGTTTCTCTGCTCCACAGAATTTCCCATGTAGCCTTGAGTCTGCTGAGAGCCCACTGCGCACCTCCACATAGTCATATTTACACACCTGGACAGAGAAGCATCAGGTCATTACAACATGAAACATTTGGGAATGCAATTACAATTTGTACACAAATACGATGCACAGGAATATATACTATTACAAAGTACAATATAAGGACAACATTCTGTACTCTATGACAGACAGGAGGACAGATCCATGATGACACCACTAAGGCCCATGGAGATAGAACAAACCCAACCTGTGCACAGTCATAATAACCTCGGTGCTTACGTCATTGCCCTCCGTCTCAAAGACGTCAAAGAGCAGGGTGATGCGGTACTGTGTGGGCGCCACCAGCTGCCAGATACAGTTCTTGTTAGGGGGGTACTCTCTAGGCCAGCCTGGACTGGTGATGGAGCCGTTCAGTTTGGTGATGAAACCTCCACATGCAGCTAAACACACAGACAGACACATGTCCATATGAGAGAAGACCAGGACAATGGTTAAGATGTGCCTAAACTTCATATGGTTAGAAGGATAAAATGGTGTATATAAAAAAGGTGTATCAATGACCATCTATCTATATTGGTGGGATTTTATCCCCCAAAAAGCTTAAAAGCACAATGTATGTCATCCAAAAAGGTTAAGCTGGGTATTATTTAACCATTGAGGATAATTTTCTAACAGACAACCTGCTATATTTTTACCAAAAGCTGAAACATGTAGAAATGAATGTCACCCAAAAGGGTTAAGTTGGATAATTTTTCAACGTTTGAAGAACATGTCATAGCACGCCTCCTCTAGAGGCAGACAGTGGTCAGGTTTGTAAAACGAAAAGGTAAAACAATAAACCCCTGCATCAGCAGCACTTCTGTCTGTTTCTAATTTACAGATGATGGTTGAATTAGTCAGGATGTTTTCAACACTTGCTTTGGGCTCTGATTACCTGTGAAGTTGGGGTTGAATTTTGGTAGGGTGAGGGCAACAAATACAACCCCATTGGGTTGCAAAAAATCCAAATGACGAACTGTTGAGTACACAAATCTCTGGAGCTATTTTTTCTAGCTACTGTATGTGGGGCAACTGGTGTATTTGGGGGGCAGTGACTAAAGAACAGCACTGAACTGCATCACTGTGTGACCTGCAGTAGAGGAGGCATTATTGAGCAGGCTCTGGTCAGTATTCTGTACTCACCCTCACAGCTGCGCTTGTCGGCAGCCAGCTCATAGCCCGGGTCACAGGCACACTTGTAGCTGCCCAGTGTGTTGACACAGCGTTGCTCACAGCGACCATTGTCTGGCTTGGAGCACTCGTCCATCTCTACAACCACCACAACAACAACAGGTTAGCGCCCTTTACATGGCCTCACAACTCATTAGCCTACAAGTGCATCCCTCCAAAACTAAACCAAAGATAGATATTAAAAGGTCACAAATGATGAATGACGAAATTGTCTGTCCTGAATTATATATAATTTAACAAAACCAATCATGACAGAATTATCAAATTACTCAAAATTCACCTTGTAATGACATGATGCTGAGAGATTCATTACTATGAAACTTAGGCTGGTAATTTCTACAACAAGGGCATATGCCATCAGCAATGACTCTCTGGGTGTTTATTTATACAGTACAAAACCCTTGAGATCTGACCTTTGAAAAAGTTGGCAGCGAAGCCAGCCTTATTGACAGAGCCATCAGACACAAACTTCATCCAGAGCTGGTTGGAACTGGTCTTAATGTCATCTGGCTTGTCGTAACCACAGAAGCGTCCCACCAGTGGGCTGTTCTCGGAGTTCCCATCCCTCACCTCCAGGTAGTCATAGGCACAGCTGTCATGCCTCTCAATCTAAGAAAGGGATGGGTAAATGGGACAAGGTTAGAACTTCCAAGTCATTTTCATTCCTCATACACAAAGGTTGCAGAGGGCAATGATGTAGCGGTATGTAAAAATGTGATAATGGATAAGGGGGTGAAAGGAACAAGTAGAGGCCCGTATCTCTTACCTCAAAGGACTGGAAGGTCAGGCCGACGTGGAAGCCTTGAGACACACTGATCTTCCATATGCACACCTTGTTGGGCCGATAGTCGTCTGGGTAGTTAGGAGACTGGATCTGTCCGTTATCCTTCTTCACCTCTCCTCCACAGATGGCTGAATGGCAGAGAACATGCAGTGACGTCATAGCTATCTATCATCATCACATTTCTTTCAATGGGTTTTGTTTGATGGATTTCATAATGTGGATTAAATTAAATGGTTCCTATATTCAATACACCATGCTCTACAGCAGGGGGGGAGTAAAGTACGGCCCACGGGCCTTAGCCGGCTCATCGGGCACTTCAATTTACCCCTTTTTTCATGGTATACAATTGGTAATTACACTCTTGTCGCATCGCTGCAACTTCCGTACGGACTCGGGAGAGGAGAAGGCCGAGAGCCGTGCGTCCTCCAAAACACGACCCAGCCAAGCCGCACTGCTTCTTGACACAATGCCCGCTTAACCTGGAAGCCACCCGCACCAATGTGTCGGAGGAAACACTGTACACCTGGCGACCTTGTCAGCGTACATGCGCCCGGATCGCCACAGGAGTCACTAGAGCGCGATGGGACAAGGAAATCTCAGCCTGCCAAACCCTCTCCTAACCCGGACGACGCTGGGCCAATTAGACCCCACGGCCAGCTGTGACACAGCCTGGGATCGATGCAGTACCTTAGACCCCTGCGCCACTCAGGAAGCCCCTGCAAATTGATTTTAACGAACAATTGGTCCCCCAAAAAATGCGTCCCTCCGTTGAATTTGAAAATCCCGATGTGGCCCTCGAGCCAAAAAGTTTGCCCAACCCTGCTTTACAGTCTGGATACAATGTTACAATGAGCCAAGCTGATGTGCTGGATACATCAGCGTGGAGGCAGCCAGACTTGGGGATTTGACAGAATCACTGAGCTGCTTTCAGGCATGTTGTTCAATCTGTGACCCATGTGGCCAGTCAGTCAGCTGAGCTGTGTTGTTATGGGGCTGCTGGGGATTGGGCTCTGGCCTTACCTTCATACACAGCGGAGAAGCCCTTCCCCACCCAGTTACTGCTGCTGCGGAACTCGATCCACAAACGGCTGTCGGTGGAGATGATTGGTTCAGGCAGCTTATCCCCACAGAAACGACCTGGAAGACACACACCAGACCACCTTATTACACTCAGAACTACCTTTTGGTCCAGACACACTTGTGTTACATTTAAGTTTATTTTCAGCATCACTTTACCATAGTGTATGGGTCTAAGACATTCTTAAATCCTAACCTTTCAGAGGGGCTTTCCTGGAGTATCCATCTCTGATCTCAACATGGTCATACCAACACAGGTGACTCCTGTACAGATCCATGGAGGTGAAGTTCAGAATGATCTTAAAAACCAAGAGAGCATGATGGTTACTGACCAAATACAGTCCAAACAGTTTCAACATGAGAAGAAAACAAAAATCCAGTGCAGACTTTAAAATTGAGATTTTCTAAGATTATATCATCCTAAGGAAAACGTAGTTATGAATATAACTACTGTTCCCTGAAGGAGGGAATGAGGTATAACATACTGTGGGGAGTCAACAACCAATTATATTCACCTGAAGAAAATTGAAATTACACCCAACGGGCCAATGAATGCCGAGCCCGCCCTCGGAAGCCTTACCTTCCTGGCAATAATACTTGCATTAATTTCCTCAATTCAGTACTGCTCTTCAGTGATCCCAAACCCTCTGACGGCATGTGGCCAAAATATGTTATACTTCGTTCCCGCCTTCAGGGAACTGTAGTTATATTCATAACTGTACCTTCCCTTTCAGTCGGTCACTCTGTATAACATTCTATGGGGACATACAATCACGCCCCAAGCCAGCTCAGAGGGTACCAAACTAGCAGGCCCACATATCCAAAAAGGGGTTACAGAAGCCACCTTTTTCCCTAATACTTACGCGAGAAGCCTGAACTGTCAAAGCCCAATATAGGGAACCAGAACCTACTACAAATTGGCCATGCGCACTGACACGCTGCCACTGCAGCCCAAGTCCATAGACCCCATGGTTCCAATAATAATACTTACCTTGCCATCCTGAAATGCCAGTACTCATGCAAGAAACCGCAAGTCCAAAACAACAGAACACCTGTCGTGACTTGGTAAAGCGCACATGCGTGCTCCATAGTGTGCTGCATCAGCAGCCTGAGGCTCAAACCCACAGCAAACCTGCAGTAATCTGGAAACTGTGTACTCGCCGCTGCCATGGCAGACCAAGGCTCAAATCCACAGGAAACTGTGGTAACCATGATAATGCCCTCTTTACGCACTGCCGCACCATAAGGCTCAAACCCATAGGGAACTGTGGTAACCCGGATAAATGTGCAACCTGCGCACTGCATAAGACCCACTCCCGGACCCAGACATAAGAACACTATGAGCCACACTGGGACAGTTACATCCATATGATAAAACCTCGAAAAGGTATGTGGGGAATGCCCATGAAGCTGCCACACCCCTAGTAGAGTTAGCACACACACACACACACACCGCTAGGCAACCCTTGTTCGTTACTGTCACATGCCAGGGAGATAGCCTCCACAGTCCAAAGACGTTGCTTAAAAGCACCCTATCCAGAGCTGGATTAGCAAAACAGACAAAAAGATGGTCACAAACATGGATATCCTTGGTCCTATCCATCCATATAAGTGAGTAACGCGTGCACCGGATACAGGCCATGCAACCTCCATTGTTCACTGGAAACAAACTGAGGAGGTTAAAAAAGGAACAGCTCAAAAGCCAGGAACCTGTAAGACTTAGGCGTAACCTAGGAAGTAAAAGCTGCATTAGGACATAACATCACTTTGAAGTCGCTAAGTGCAAACTCCAAACAGGAAGGGTGTACTGATAGCGCGTGGAGATTCCCAATGCGCTTGGCCGGTGGCAAGGCCATGAAAAGGGCAGTCTTGTAGAAAATTACCTTCAGGTCCACAGACTCCAATGGTTCAAAGGGAGGCTCAAACAGTGTGTCCAGGACCAACACCAGGTCCCAGGTCGGTGCCATAGGCTTAGACACTGGTCTGAGCCACAGCATGCATTTCAGGAACCACACCACTAGAGGATGAGACCCAGGGGTAGGGCAGTCAATCCCTACATGACACGCCGAGATGGCAGCCATATAAATCTTCAATGTGGACAATGAAAGGCCCTGCTCAAAAAGCACTTGCAAGAACATCAAAATGTCCACCAAAGAGCTTTGAAAAGGAGAACTCCATCAACATGACATCAACCCTCAAACGCGCACCACTTATATATGTATATAACCCTCTCGTAGAGGGCGCATGTGCCGACTGTATAGTTTTAATCACGTTTGAGGGTAAACCCGTAGCTGTCAAATTCAACTTTTCAAGGGCCAAACCCACATCTTTGGTTGTGGGTGCCAAACTCTCTGTCCCGACGACATGGAACACTCCACGGGTCCCCGCCCTACAAGCGGATGATCTCCGGGAACCAGGGTTATCTGGGCCAATGGGGAGCCACCATAATCAACAACAGACCCTGCTAACGGACCCTCTCCATGGTGGCCTGAATCAGGTCCACCGGAGGAAACGCATAGAGCAGGGTCCGAGGTCACTGATATGCCAAAGCATCCGTTCCCAACCGAGCGCCCAGATCCCTCATTGAGAAGAACAGACAACAATGCGCGTTTTCTCGCATTGCGTAAAGATCTACCTTGGCCCTGCCGAACCGGTCCCATATCTGGACAACCACCGTGGGGTGCAGTCTCCCCTCCGTAGAGATAGGACCCTCCCCCCCGGAAAGTAGATCCGCACCCACGTTGAGAGACCTGGGAAGATATGTCGTCCTGAGTGACAGGAAATGTGCACTGCTCCATACGAGCAGATAATGGGCCAGGTTTTGGAGAGAGAGAGACCACGTCCCCCACTGCCTGTTGATGAATACCGTCGCTGTCCAGTTGTCGGACCTTACCAACACATGCTGGCCCTCCAACGTTGGAAAGAAACGCCTCAGCACTAGCAAAACAGTCAGTAGCTCTAGGTAATTGATATGCAGCGCCTTTGCGCTGATGATCAAATCCCTCTTTCCGAGTACCCCACACACAGCGCTCCCCATCCCAGTAAGTTATCAACCACCGGGACACTACCTGACAAATGAGAACCCCTTTCCACAGCAGTCGTGGGTCCCTCCAAGAAGTCAACGCCCTTAGGCACGACTGGGATACCTTGAGCAACCGAAGGCAGTGGTGAGATGCATCCAGATGCATAGCAATTACCCAGTGCTGAAACAGACACATCAACAGAAGTCCCAGAAGCACCACAGCTATCAGAGGGCATCAAACCCAATAACGAAAAGGCACAAGCGAAAAAAGTGCCCCAGCTGAATCCATGCCAGAAGAGCATATTGAGAACAGAGTCCAGACGAGACCCAGTAACTGAATGCGCTGAGCCAGAGTCAAACAACTTTTTTTCTGATTCACTATGAACCCCAGAGACTGAATATGGGAAACCAGCGTGGCAGTGTGGAGCTCCACCTGTTCGCTCGACTCCGCTACGACCAGCCAATACTCTGATCCCTGTCACCGCACAAGTGCCAAAGCCACCTCCACCACCATAGAAAAGGTGCAGGGCAAAAGGGAAAGCCCGAAAGGCAGGACCAGAAACTCGTAAGCCACACCCTTGAAATGAAACCTCAGAAACGTTCTATAGAGAATATGCATACACATAAAAAAATATTAATCCTTCAGGATGTGAACCAATCGCTGGGACTCAGCGACTGCAATAGCTCGCAAAGTGTGAGCTTTTTAAACTTCAAACCTTGAGGTTCTTATTTAAAACACGCAAGTCCAGGATGGGACGCAACGTTCCATCGCTCTTGGGAACTAACAAGCACTGGCTATACCAACCGCTCTGTACTTCTGACACAGAGACCACCCGAATAGCCTGCTTTTGAAGGAGAGAGTAAATCTCCTCTCTCAAGACAGGCGTTAGGACCTCGGGGACTATTGATGTAATGATGCAACGAAAAGGAGGAAGACGCATGGGCGAACTGCAGACCGTACCCTCTCATCACCGTCTTCATCACCCATGGTGAAACTGCACATGCCCACCACTGGACGGAGCATGCTGCCAATCTCCCATACATTATCTACTGAAGGGGCAAAGCACCAGCTTGAGGACTGGGATAATTAGGTTTTTCTACGATGCTTGTTCTCATATCCAACACTCTTGACAACTGTGTGTCTGAATGTGGGGAAGGAACTGTGTTTATTATGCCCACACCTGGACGATACCGTACTTTCGATACCCCTGAACACAGAGGAACCTTGGGTAGAAGCAATGTGCTTTAATGGTACCGAAGTTCTGATACCGAGCCCAAACCGGGTTTGGGGACTTCGGCAACTAGTAACTTGCCCCCATTGATCGAGCCACTTTGGAGCACTGCTACCACCGTAAATGCTTGGGGAGGAGGGCCCCAAGAACACTTCCAGTCCCCCAGCCTCCAGCTAGTGTCGCGAGGTCTGCTTTTGCACCCATACCGCGGAAGAATCCACTTTCACCCCACTCTCCTTCGACCCAGCACAGAGTCCGTGCCAAGACATCCACCGCTGCCCAGAAGCACAAAGACGGTCAAAAACAGACATCTAAGACACCCCTGGCCCAGGGAATCCCGCCTCTGGCCTGGACACTTTCCTTCACTCCTCAGGAACTGCCGAGCCTTGTGGGAAAAGTACTCGTAGAGCTGTGTCCTGATTTTGTTTCTCCTCGAAACAGGACTGTTTCATCCAAATACATCACCATCCACCAATATTTTACCCACAGCCAGGATAGTACAGCGGGACAGACGCAGCACAAAATCAGCAATAGCCCCGATTTCGTCGAGAAGCTCAGAAACCGGCTTCCCCGCCTCCATGGTCTTATTCAGTTCCTGCAGAAAATGTATATGATACAGTGCATTCGAGAAGTATGCAGACGCCTCCCCTTTTTCCACATTTTGTTCTCTTACAGCCTTATTATAAAATGGATAAACAAATAATAATAATCTCAATCTACATATAATACCCAATAATGACAAAGCAATAACAGGTTAAGACATTTTAGCAAATGTCAATAAAAATTGTTTTAATTATTTGCATAAGTATTCAGACCCTCTGCTATTAGACTCGAAATTGAGCTCAGGTGCATCCTGTTTCCATTTATCATCCTTGAGATGTTTCTACAACTGATTGGAGTCCACCTGTGATAAAATTGTATTGATTGGACATGATTTGGAAACGCACACACCTGTCTATATAAGGTCCCACAGTTGACAGTGCATGTCAGAGCATAAACCAAGCTATGAGGATTAAGGAATTATCCGTAGAGGTCTGAAAAATAATTGTGTGGAGGCACAGATATGGGGAAGGGTACCAAAAAAGTTCTGCTGCATTGAAGGTCGTCAAGAACACAGTGGCCTCCATCATTCTTAAATGGAAGAAGTTTAGAACCGCCCGGCCAAACAGCAATCGGAGGAGAAGGGCCTTGGTTAGAGAGGTGACCAAGAACCCAATGGTCACTCTGACAGAGCTCCAGAGTTCCTCTGTGGAGATGGGAGAACCTTCCAGAAAGACAACCATCTCTGGAGCAATCCACCAATCAGGCCTTTATGGTAGAGTGGTCAGACGGAAGCCGCCACTCAGTAAAAGGCACCTAAATGACTCTCAGACCATGAGAAACAAGATTCTCTAGTCTGATGAAACCAAGATTGAACTCTTTACTCTTTGGCCTGAATGCCAAGCGTCATATCTGGAGCAAACCTAACGCAAACATTACCGTGAACCATGGTGGTGGCAGCATCATGCGGTGGGGATGTCTTTCAGCGGCAGAGACTTGGAGACTAGTCAGGATCGAGGTAAAGATGAACAGAGCAAAGCACAGAGATCCTTGATGAAAACCTGCTCCAGAGCGCTCAGGAACTCAGACTGGGGCGAAGGTTCACCTTCCAACAGGACAACGACCCTAAGCACACAGTCAAGACAGCGCAGGAGTGGCTTCAGGACAAGTCTCTGAATGTCCTTGAGTGGTCCAGCAAGAGCCCGGACTTGAACCCGATTGAACATCTCTGGAGAGACTTGCAAATAGCTGTGCAGCGACACTCCCCATCCAACCTGACAGCGCTTGAGTGGATCTGCAGAAATTAATGGGAGAAACTCCCCAAATACAGGTGTGCCAAGCTTGTAGCGTCATACCCAAAAAGACTCAAGGCTCTAATCGCTGCCAAAGGTGCTTCAACAAAGTACTGAGTAAAGGGTCTGGATACTTACTTAAATGTGATATTTCAGTTATTTCTTTTTAATACATTTGCAAAAATTTAATTATGGGGTATTGTGTGTAGATAGATCAGGGGAAAAAAATTATTTAATACATTTTAGACAAAGGCCGTAACGTAACAAAATGGAAAAAGGCAAGTGGTCTGAATACTTCCCGAATGCATTGTACATCTGCAGCATTGTGACCATATTCAATGACTAGGCCGCCACACCCTTAGCCTGGTACACTTTGTCCAGCTAATCCGCTGAGAACTGGCACTGTTTATTTGGAAGCACCGTGCTAGGATTAGCCCCATTGTTAGCCCCACAGGCTAAGAACACTACATGACCAAAAGTATGTGGACACCTGCTCGTCGAACATCTCATTCCAAAATGATGGGCATTAATATGGAGTTGGTCCCCCCTTTGCTGCTATAACAGCCTCCACTCTTCTGGGAAAGCTTTCCACTAGATGCGGGAACTTGCTTCCATTCAGCCACAAGAGCATTAGTGAGGTCGGGCACTGATGTTGGGCGATTAGGCCTGGCTCGCAGTTGGCATTCAAATTCATCCCAAAGGTGTTTGATGGGGTTCAGGTCAGGGCTCTGTGCAGGTCAGGGATCTACCTGCCTCCTGTTTCCGGTCACAACTTGCAGACTTGTTTACGTGCTGCTGTGCGTTTTGTTGCCAATCTTACTTTGCTACCTGACTACTTCACGGTTTTTACTTTTTCATTACCGTATATTTTTTGTTTTTCCCTCACTCAACTTTTTTCATTCAACTTTTTCACCCCGGCGGTTTTATCTGGACATGGTTCGTCAGGACTTCAAACAGCCGAAACTAAGTAACATTAACATGATGCCTTCTAATTGCAGTCGTTGTACTCATAATATACAGGAGAACGATCGCCTTACGGCGAGGATAGCTGTGCTGCAAGCCCAGCTTCAGACGCAATCGTTAGGCAAGGGCAATTTCAGTGTAGGAAAGGATGAAACGGCGTCTGTGCCACCAGTAAGTACAGATAGTAACGTTAGTATAAATCCCCTCGCACAGTCCCCGCAGCCGGACAACTTTCTCATGGCTTCTGGAGGGAAACGCTGTAGGAATGCTCAACCGGTGTCACTTATTCAGCCGACAGAAACTTTCAACCGGTTTTCCCCATTAAGCGAGTCGGAGTCAGAGGCCGAGACTTCTCTGGTCTCTGCTCCTCCCGTTATGGGGTCTGAGACGCCGAAGCCTCTCACCATTAGCTCTGACAAATTGAAAACCCTAGTCATTGGCGACTCCATTACCCGCAGTATTAGACTTCAAATGAATCATCCAGCGATCATACACTGTTTACCAGGGGGCAGGGCTACGTTAAGGCTAATCTAAAGACGGTGCGGGCTAAAGCTAAAACTGGCGAGTGTAGAGAGTATAGAGATATTGTTATCCATGTCGGCACCAACGATGTTAGGATGAAACAGTCAGAGGTCACCAAGCGCAACATAGCTTCAGCGTGTAAATCAGCTAGAAAGATGTGTCGGCATCGATTAATTGTCTCTGGCCCCCTCCCAGTTAGGGGGAGTGATGAGCTCTACAGCAGAGTCTCACAACTCAATCGCTGGTTGAAAACTGTTTTCTGCCCCTCCCAAAAGATAGAATTTGTAGATAATTGGCCCTCTTTCTGGGACTCACCAACAAACAGGGCCAAGCCTGGCCTGTTGAGGAGTGACGGACTCCATCCTAGCTGGAGGGGTGCTCTCATCTTATCTACGAACATAGACAGGGCTCTAACTCCTCTAGCTCCACAATGAGATAGGGTGCAGACCAGGCAGCAGGCTGTTAACCAGCCTGCCAGCTTAGTGGAGTCTGCCACTAGCACAGTCAGTGTAGTCAGCTCAGCTATCCCCATTGAGACCGTGTCTGTGCCTCGACCTAGGTTGGGCAAAATTAAAGATGGCGGTGTTCGCCTTAGCAATCTCACTAGTATAAAGACCTCCTCCATCCCTGCCATTATTGAAAGAGCTTGTGATACCTCACATCTCAAAATAGGACTACTTAATGTTAGATCCCTCACTTCAAAGGCAGTTATAGTCAATGAACTAATCACTGATCATAATCTTGATGTGATTGGCCTGACTGAAACATGGCTTAAGCCTGATGAATTTACTGTGTTAAATGAGGCCTCACCCCCTGGTTACACTAGTGACCATATCCCCCGCGCATCCCGCAAAGGTGGAGGTGTTGCTAACATTTACGATAGCAAATTTCAATTTACAAAAAAAAAAAACAACAACGACGTTTTCGTCTTTTGAGCTTCTAGTCATGAAATCTATGCAGCCTACTCAATCACTTTTTATAGCTACTGTTTACAGGCCTCCTGGGCCATATGCAGCGTTCCTCACTGAGTTCCCTGAATTCCTATCGGACCTTGTGGTCATCGCAGATAATATTCTAATTTTTGGTGACTTTAATATTCACATGGAAAAGTCCACAGACCCACTCCAAAAGGCCTTCGGAGCCATCATCGACTCAGTGGGTTTGTCCAACATATCTCTGGACCTACTCACTGCCACAGTCATACTCTGGACTTAGTTTTGTCCCATGGAATAAATGTTGTGGATCTTAATGTTTTTCCTCATAATCCTGGACTATCGGACCACCATTTTATTACGTTTGCAATCGCAACAAATAATCTGCTCAGACCCCAACCAAGAAGCAATAAAAGTCGTGCTATAAATTCTCAGACAACCCAAAGATTCCTTGATGCCCTTCCAGACTCCCTCTGCCTGCCCAAGGACGTCAGAGGACAAAAATCAGTTAACCACCTAACCGAGGAACTCAATTTAACCTTGCACAATACCCTAGATGCAGTTGCACCCCTAAAAACTAAAAACATTTATCATAAGAAACTAGCTCCCTGGTATACAGAAAATACACGAGCTCTGAAGCAAGCTTCCAGAAAATTGGAACGGAAATGGCGCCACACCAAACTGGAAGTCTTCCGACTAGCTTGGAAAGACAGTACCGTGCAGTATCGAAGAGCCCTCACTGCTGCTCGATCATCCTATTTTTCCAACTTAATTGAGGAAAATAAGAACAATCCAAAATGTCTTTTTGATACTGTCGCAAAGCTAACTAAAAAGCAGCATTCCCCAAGAGAGGATGGCTCTCACTTCAGCAGTAATGAATTCATGAACTTCTTTGAGGAAAAGATCATGATCATTAGAAAGCAAATTACGGACTCCTCTTTAAATCTGCGTATTCCTCCAAAGCTCTGCTGTCCTGAGTCTGCACAACCCTGCCAGGACCTAGGATCAAGGGAAATACTAAAGTGTTTTAGCACTATATCTCTTGACACAATGATGAAAATAATCATGGCCTCTAAACCCTCAAGCTGCATACTGGACCCTATTCCAACTAAACTACTGAAAGAGCTGCTTTCTGTGCTTGGCCCTCCTATGTTGAACATAATAAACGGCTCTCTATCCACTGGATGTGTACCAAGCTCACTAAAAGTGGCAGTAATAAAGCCTCTCTTGAAAAAGCCGAATCTTGACCCAGAAATTATAAAAAAAACTATCGGCCTATATCGAATCTTCCATTACTCTCAAAAAATTTTGAAAAAGCTGTTGCGCAGCAACTCACTGCCTTCCTGAAGACAAACAATGTATACGAAACGCTTCAGTCTGGTTTTAGACCCCATCATAGCACTGAGACTGCACTTGTGAAGGTGGTAAATGACCTTTTAATGACGTCAGACCGAGGCTCTGCATCTGTCCTCGTGCTCCTAGATCTTAGTGCTGCTTTTGATACCATCGACCACCACATTCTTTTGGAGAGATTGGAAACCCAAATTGGTCTACATGGACAAGTTCTGGCCTGGTTTAGATCTTATCTGTTGGAAAGATATCCGTTTGTCTCTGTGAATGGTTTGTCCTCTGACAAATCAATTGTAAATTTCAGTGTTCCTCAAGGTTCCGTTTTAGGACCACTATTGTTTTCACTATATATTTTAACTCTTGGGGATGTCATTCGAAAACATAATGTTAAATTTCACTGCTATGCGGATGACACACAGCTGTACATTTCAATGAAACATGGTGAAGCCCCAAAATTGCCCTCGCTAGAAGCCTGTGTCTCAGACATAAGGAAGTGGATGGCTGCGAACTTTCTACTTTTAAACTCGGACAAAACAGAGATGCTTGTTCTAGGTCCCAAGAAACAAAGAGATCTTCTGTTGAATCTGACAATTAATCTGGATGGTTGTACAGTTGTCTCAAATAAAACTGTGAAGGACCTCGGCGTTACTCTGGACCCTGATCTCTCTTTTGAAGAACATATCAAGACTGTTTCAAGGACAGCTTTTTTCCATCTACGTAACATTGCAAAAATCAGAAACTTTCTGTCCAAAAATGACGCAGAAAAATGTATACATGCCTTTGTTACTTCTAGGTTGGACTACTGCAATGCTCTACTTTCCGGCTACCCGAATAAAGCACTAAATAAACTTCAGTTAATGCTAAATACGGCTGCTAGAATCCTGACTAGAACCAAAACATTTGATCATATTACTCCGGTGCTAGCCTCCCTACACTGGCTTCCTGTTAAGGCAAGGGCTGATTTCAAGGTTTTACTGCTAACCTACAAAGCATTACATGGGCTTGCTCCTACCCATCTTTCCAATTTGGTCCTGCCGTACATACCTACACGTACGCTACGGTCACAAGACGCGGGCCTCCTATTTGTTCCTAGAATTTCTAAGCAAACAGCTGGAGGCAGGGCTTTCTCCTATAGAGCTCAATTTTTATGGAATAGTCTGCCTACCCATGTGAGAGACGCAGACTCAGTCTCAACCTTTAAGTCTTTACTGAAGACATATCTCTTCAGTAGGTCCTATGATTAAGTGTAGTCTGGCCCAGGGGTGTGAAGGTGAACGGAAAGGCTGGAGCAACGAACCGCCCTTGCTGTCTCTGCCTGGCCGGTTCCCCTCTTTCCACTGGGATTCTCTGCCTCTACCCCTATTACAGGGGCTGAGTCACTGGCTTACTGGTGTTCTTCCATGCCGTCCCTGGGAAGGGTGCGTCACTTGAGTGGGTTGAGTCACTGATGTGGTCTTCCTGTCTGGGTTGGCGCCCCACCTTGGGTTGTGCCGTGACGGAGATCTTTGTGGGCTATACTCAGCCTTGTCCCGGGATGGTATGTTGGTGGTTGGAGATATCCCTCCAGTGGTGTGGGGGCTGTGCTTTGGCAAAGTGGGTGGGGTTATATCCTACCTATTTGGCCCTGTCCGGGGGTTTCATCGGATGGGGCCACAGTGTCTCCTGACCCCTCCTGTCTCAGCCTCCAGTATTTATGCTGCAGTAGTTTATGTGTCGGGGGGCTAGGGTCAGTCTGTCACATCTGGAGTATTTCTCGTCTTTTCCGGTGTCCTGTGTGAATTTAAATATGCTCTCTCTAATTCTCTCTTGGAGGACCTGAGCCCTAGGACTCGCTAGTGAGTGTTGCAACTGAGGACTGACAATTTTTACGCACTACCACTTTACGGCCGAGCCGTTCTTGCTCCTAGACATTTCCACTTCACAGTAACAGCACTTACAGTTGACTGGGGAAGCTCTAGCAGGGCAGA